>NC_069372.1:82270000-82356740 GCF_021730395.1 Mercenaria mercenaria
ATTATACAAATACAAAAATATGTCAGATTAAAAAACATAATCCAAAGTCATTATGCTACGTGTCCTAAGCAAATTATACACTTTACCCAAATACGATAATTTACGGAAGAGACCTTGTACCTGATCATTAAACGAACAAGTAAATACACTTGACCGCAATGTGAGTTTGTATTATATCCGAAATTAGACATAGTCTATTAAAATAATGACTATTAAAGGTGGACAGAATAAAAATTGTGTTTTTCGTTTGTGCTATCCATCAAATTCAGATATACGCTATTCATGCAGGTTCAAAAAATCATTAGCATTGACTTTGCTATCTGAATTGAAATAACTATAAGTTTTGCATATCATCAGGAATAATATGTAATAATCTTGGTATGTATTAATCGGTTGCTTATTATCCGAATTGCCTACGCCACAGCGTAAAACGATTTTCTGGAGCCGGGACAGTAGAGAACTTGCGCGTTGCGTTAGCTATCGGAATTCAGAATAAACACCTTTGAGAGCAGGCAGTAGAAAACAAGAGAACATTTGGACTTTACTATCGGATTATAAACAGAGGAAATAAATAATTTTTTCAATGGGGCTATCGAATTCCGATAAGCGTTACAAAACAATTGAAATCTGACAGAAGAAATCTGACCGTTGTTATGGCTATCAGAATTCTGATAAGCGACCTATGTTGATTATTGTGTTTATCCTATCTTAAATCAGTTAAATAAAATGGTGATAACATTGCACTCAAATTCTAGACATTCTGAAATTGATGGAAAAATGAGTTTTTGCTTGTTGCTATCAGATTTTAAGCACTGTGTTTAAGGCACTGTGTTATGCTAATTATACAAGTATATGTATCTAATAACGAATAAATATATACAGGAAAGCAAAGATAACGAGTAAATTCAGATAAGTTTTCAGAAAACTGAATGTCAAAGGTTAACTGATACGTGTGAAAAAAGAATACAATTCACATTTTGCATTTAACTTTCTGTAAATAGACAAAATAACATGTTGCTTGCCGGTTTGCCATATGTCTTCATAGAAATAATTACAAATTGTTAAAGATTACAGATTTTCAATTTTCCATCATGTTTTTTGTCACTATTTGCACATCTTACACAACGTGATTTGGTTAGAATGTAATTATTGAATTTTCTGCCTGACATTTCGAGAAACGTCATATTTCAAATTACGAAAACAAATGTCCTATATTTGTATATTCAAAGCAATACGAATATACATCTCTTCTAAAACGCTATTCCAGTTAGGTTAACGTGGTCGCTTTTAAAGATCCAACTGAAAGTAATAAAAACATAATATTAAATATGATTTCTTTTTAAGAAATGTTAGTTACTAACACAGTTTCATCATGCGCGGTTTGGTAAGATTATACAGCTATTTTGATGAAATTTATGGGTATTAACTTCCATAATACATACCTTAGCCCTTTTATAATATTTAAAGCAATTTATACGCTCAGAATTCGGGTTTTCTTTAATATATGACTTTCATGATTTTCTTATCACCTTCACCATTCATACTTTCATTCTGTTAAATAATGCAAACATTTATGTATGAATTGTGAAAAAAAATTTAGTGCAGTTTATTTGTTTAAAATCAGCTTTAAAATTATATTATTACAAATGTATGGACGTTTGAATAAACATAGGGACCCAAACATATTTTTTAATCATTTATTACATACTTGAATAAATTTCGTGAATGTCTCAAGTTATTATTGGACAAAAAGTTAATCAAACAGGAATCTTAATATAAAGAAGAAGACTTTACTTTTTCATTTTACTCCACAATGATCTGTTTAATCCTGTAAATCAGCAGCAACTGTTGACACATGAATGTGTTTCTGCAACAATGATTATCAGGATAAATTAGAACAGTATTATTCACATCAACACGTATTATTAATTATACATGTTTAGCTACGTAATTTCATCTGAATGATTTTGAACAAAATAACAATAACGAGATTCTAATACAGGAAAATATCCTTTTGTATAAAATTCTGGAGAAATTGGTTTGAAGACAAAAACATCTGTTACTTTTGTACCTTGTGTATTTGTGTTTAGATCTTTAGTTAGAAAAACTGGGGACTATACATTTTAAATCTTAAATGAATTGAATTCAATTGAGTAATCATTTCGAAGCTCTGTCTATCTGGTCATGCTGGTATTGTTTTACATGCTCCAGAAGTTAATGACTCTTGTTTTATCGACAGCTCTGTATTGCATTGACATCAAATCATAAAAAGCTTCGCATGTGTCGCCATGTTTTAATTTATATCGTATTTCTAAAAAACACATATATCAAGATTTCAATATTATAAACTACGCATCTTTGTTCTTCATATTTCAGGAAGTTATGCTTGATGTTTTAATTTAGCCGCCAAGTTCTTTACTAAAAGATGTTATGTTTGGACAAGAATGTAAATTGAGATTATTCTTCAATGAATTATTATTCTCGAAGTATGTTGAAAAAGTTAGTAAGATGTGGGAATCCCACGAGCTTATGATGTCTTTTTCCAGAATAAATACATACTATTTATCGGCTTGTTTTGTCTTAGATTTTTACAATGGAAATTTGCAGCTTGAACAAAAACACTATCATGTTATATATTATGTTGTTTTCTTTGTTTACATTAACAGATTTTTTCTATATCTCAACTTATTTGTACATTCATAAAACATTATATTTTGTTAACATTTCTGATAGGCATAAAGATACGCACCAAATTTGAAAATATCAACAAATGCTCTTCTAGTCTATGTAACATATATTGCCAAAGTTCATGCATACATTGAATTTTTTCAACAGTACTTGAATTAGATTAAAACAATACACTGTAACTTATACTATCGTTGAAACACAATATATATTTGATTTTATCACTTATGTTTAATTCTAATACAGCTAATAAAATCGGTTTTGTAAGTTGGTTATGGTTTTTTTTTATATAGCTAATAAGGCAGACCTTTACATACACTGTTAATCTATCTAGTTGTAAATTTAGCACTAGAATTTTCCTTGTCGATCGAAAAATGGAGCTAAGGTACAAAATTATTTTAATCATTTTTTCCTCTATTTTTTCTTTATTTGAAATTGTTTTACAAGTAAATTCTTATTTTCATCAAACGATCATAGCTGTAATTTCTTACCTTTGTATTGCTGAGTACCCAAGGCCTCCATTACCAATGAATCTGATCCAGTGTGTTGAGGAACTAGGCATGCGAACTCTGAAATTTAACAGTTCACCTTTCACATATCACAAAGTAACAAAATATACAGCGTCCTGGCCCCTGGCAATGAATTTTAATAAATGAATATGCTAATTTAATTTGTCCCACTTTTTGAACAAAATATCAGAACAAATAAAATGACACATTTAATACCTAAGTGATACTTTACTTCATTGTAAACTATTTTACTGAAACAAACTTTCTTTTAATTTACTAGAAAAAGTATCCTAATTACATATACTGTAGGGATACAAACTTCGAAAAATATCCATGTTCAGAATTGACCGAACAGATACAAATAACAGAGCTGTAATTTTGTTTAATAAGTCGCTTAAACCGATGGTATTTTTTCCGAAATAGCTTTCCAGTTGCGTTTATTGTGTTAGACTTTCTTATTCAACCAATTTATAGTGGCGCCCTAATTTACAAATAAATTTCAGTGGATTTTCTTAATTTTGTTTACATTTTGGAACATAAAAACTAGTGTCGTTGGTTTGACAGTACTGATAAGAATCTTGTAATATACACCTTGGTTATTTTCATCTCTGGAAGCACAGGTTTAACACGAAAAATTATCGTTTCAGAAAAATGTTTCCGATTCAGTCTAAATATTATGTGTACGAAATTCCCTTGTATAATGTTTATATCTGTGTGTAAATTAAACATACCGATGGATCGATCTAAATAAACACTGGACAGGGTACATTTATAATCTATCATCATTTCGAATTGTATTCCTTAATAAAAAATGATTTCTTCTTACTTATTTAGGCACTGATTTCGTTTCATTGTTTCGTGTATTATTTAACTTGGCTTATTCCTAATTGGATGTTTGTTTCCTTATTCTTTTACTGAAACATTTCAAATCAAGTAATAACTACCGGAACATATGGTATCAAATTGGATATTTATCTAAAGTGGAACTGCAACAATATGTGTATAATCATCTTTCATTGATCGTCAAGAAATTGAGCAGAGCAAAGTAAATTTTTTTAAGCAAGTAGCTAAACTAGACACTAGACTGAAAATAAACAAAGATATAAAAACTTAATTTTATAAACAATATTATGTAGTTGCACAGTGAGTCAAAAGCCAGTCAATTTCTAAAGATTTTCCTAGGGGAAATGATTGTTAGGTTTATCAGTCTTGTCTGAATGCTCTGAAAAAGGACATAATCGGCATTTGGGTACCCACAGTTAAATGTGAAACATGTTAAAGCCGAACTACCTCAAAGTGTTATGCAGCGAACGTTGTCATATATTTTCCAACCCATCAGTTATTGACAGTCCGGACCGAGAGAGTAAAAAGCTTTCCTTTCATGAGGAAAATTAATCATTCTGTTACTTGCCGAACGGACATGAAAAAAACTAAAGCATGTACATTAAAAATCAGGTTTCGTAGGTAGAAAATGACGATTTTGTATTGTTATTAATATACTTAGTGGTCAGATGTGTCAATAGATTATCTATGATGCTTTTTGAAAAGAGGATTCCCAACACGAATGAGTAAATGTTGTGAAAATGAATGAATGAATGCTTGGAGATTTTTCCCAAGAGACAGACCTGTCAAAATTTTCCTGAGATACTAAAATCACCCATCAAGCTTAAATTATTTTTTTTACGAAAAAGAAATCATTTATTTGGGGCAAGGGGCAGTAAGAATGGAATTTTCCAAAAAATAACACTGATACCAGTGCGAAAAAAATCAAAAAACAAATATTGAGACATGTCTTTTTAATTTTACCACCATTAACAGGTGTTTTAGTACCGTAATAAAGCTCATTTTTGATTATTTAGAGGGTGTGGACATTTTCTTTTTCTCAAAATGATGCGAAAATGCCATATATCATTTATACGTTAAATGTACGCCAGAAAATTATTAAAACATTTACATTTTTTTTGTCTCCAGCGACAATTTTAATTTGTGGCTCATTAGGCATGAGGGTCGTGCGGCAATTTTAGATGTCACTTATAGACATTTTATCGATTGCTATTGAAAAAACCAACTGCATCTAGTTTATTTGCGAAAGATCTATAAAAGTTTAAAAACCAGTAACACTGTTCTTATGTTCATAAATAGAAAATCATAAGATGAAATCATTTTGCGCTCTGTTTTATATCGTTACAATCGCTTGTTTGAATATTTAAAATTTCTGGGGACTTCATACGATAAATCGACGACACGCAGCAAAATTGTTACGATAATTAAGGGCCACCCGCCAAGGTATGAATAAAAAAAAAAAAGGGATTAATAATTACAGAAGGACATCGGCCTGGGGACCACCTGAATTGCTTCGAGCGAGCACGGTGCTCGAGTCATCGATGCTCGAGCGAGCGGGTTCCGTTTCACTGTTCTTTACAGGAATTTTTTGTTTTTAATTCTTCAACTTAGTAATGTAAAGTATCATTTTATATATATTAACCCCTCATGCATTTCATCATTCAGTGGACGTTAGAGTGGGGGACCTCATGAAATATGCATATAGGGTGATGGAACATTTCATTTTTGCAAAATGATGAGAACTGTTCTGAAATCATCCTAATGACGAATATATTAAATTAAATTACGTAGAAATCTATTAAAAAACAGATATACTTTACATTTTTTATCTCGTAGAGACAAAATTGATAAATTTTGGCTTATTTGCGCGTTGAAGGGTGGGCAAAAGTTTAGACGTCTAATACAGACATTTTTTTTCATGCTATTATAAAACTTTTTTATCTAGGTTTTAATTTGCAAAAAGATAAACCAAAGGCACTTTTCTTCCGCCATTTATTTTCGGTCTGGTCACATGCGTTTTAAAAATTTGTTTTATTCCGCTATTTTTTTGTGTCTGTTTTGCATGATTCGTGTATAAAAATAACCTGCAACAATCTCATGACGCTTGAGAAATTATCTGCTGCATTTTATGCGCAGGCCAGAAAGACTGCAGATTTGAAATTCGCGAAAATTACAAGCGCATTTAATCCTGGTTTGAAATTAATGAAAAAAGCGGTGAATACAGAAACTCAGAATATCCAACGTGAGATGACAGACTCCACAGAAGTAAAGTACGCAGGAAATTTAATAGCACTTCATTTTCCAAAAATATATATACTGAATATTAAGCGGCAGAGAAAGAACTTATACGATATACATATGTTTAGGTCTGTCATTTGTAAATAACTCGTTTTCCCATCATCATCGTCATCATATCATCATAGAAACAACGGACTTACCAGCTTAAAATGTCACACTTGGAAAGGAATGTTCATAAGCTATTAGCTTTGTTTACCAATCCATGTATCTTGAATGTATAAAATAAGTTGTACATATTTTGTGTATGTTGCTTTTAATAATTAATTTATTGTTTAAAAACTAAAAATCACACGAGGAAAGTGCTAAGATATGCAATATATTCGCTCAACACTTCCCAGGAAATTGGTCAAAAAAATGGTTTTATTATCACTTTTTCTCCGCACTGGTATAGACATATTTGTGGATTTTCAATTTACCTTCCTAGGCCATATGTTCTACGAACAACAAAAAATCCAATTTAAGTATAATGCCGTATAAAATACATTAACCAACGTACGAAACTGGCCACTGCACTTAAGTGTGGGGTGATTTTTATGCCCTCAAAATGATTGTCATGAAATGATATTTTATTTTTTTCTCAACAGTTAAGATAGTTAGCAGTTGAATATGAATTACTCGCAGACTGTCAAAAACCAGCTTAGGGGACTATATGACTGCGCTTTTCCGACCGTCTTTTCCCGTTTTTTCAGTTCCGTCTTTTGGTCCTATTTCATTCATCATGGGATTTCAATATTATTGGCATAATTATCAATAATAAGGACTATGTGTATGTACATCTTTCAAATCTAACTTTAAACTGGCCAAGGTCACACTGGCTGCTCAACTGTAACATGGCATGAACAAGATCGGTTTGTGCCCTGTCGAGAGCTCTGCCGTCCATCAAGGGATAACAATAGTACCAAAATCCGAGGACTTGTCATCTAACTTAAACAGAACCTATTTCATGGTCAATGTCACACTTGCAATTCAACGGTTTTTTCTTTCAATAACATTGTAATATTACTTGGTAACGAATGTTTCCCAATATGGTTGTAATGCAACATCCTTATCCCTTAACTCAGTGGTCAAGGTCAAAGTCTTAAAAACAAAAGTCATTGACTGATATCAAAATTAAGCTCCTTATATTGACGGGAGCCTCATTTTACTTAGGTTCTTCCGACTGATTAATTTATATACAAAGTTCGTTTCGATGTTGACAACGTTTTTCAAAACAGATTGCTATAATCTAAACAAATTTCCTTGAAATATGGTTGTCTCTACTTTTATCACACAGACAAGAGCACTGATGACGTTCATTGTGGATACGTTCATATGACATCACAAAATTTACATGGATTCGATTCTTGGAAGATTTACTTACACACAATACACTTGACACGTATGATTACTTTTCTTGATTTATAAATGCCAAATTTAAGACACGCACATTTTATTTAAATCAGCAAAAGTATTTTTGAATTATAATTTCTCGGCTTCAGTTAATTAAAAAATTCATGGATCAGTGTAATTTAAGTGATTTTAAAAACTTTAAAGTATCTCTGACAGGAGTCTGGATCAGGTTCGGCTGAATATGTGCGGATGGGGTTCCCGTTATCTCATCCTTCCAAACCCATATCAACCTCGACCTGATAGCATTGATATCAAACGACAGTAGCCGTTATTCTCTATAAAACATAATAAGCAACAAAATATAGAAATGAAACGAGTTATCAATGCAATGTGTTATTGATGGGGTTACACCGGTTAATATGTATACCATACTTAATGTTTGTATTGGCGATGAGAAACACATGAGATAGCTTTAATATAGAAATTGTATTAAAATAACTTCTGCATAGGAATGCGCTCTTTGAATTGAGTAACTACTGACTAGAAAGATATCATGATGGAATAACTACCGCATAGAATGATTTGGACCACACTGAATTTGATATATAATACTGCGTTTTTTTAAGAAAAAGAAAAAGAATAGAATTGAAAGAGTCACAGAACTTGAATAATATATAATGCATAGAAAAGATGTCTCTGAATGTTAAAAAAGGCGCATAGAAGATAAGATCACACTGGAATTTCGATGTATCACTGCGGTAGATGGAACTCACTGAATTAGATAACGATGCCTAGAAAGATATCACTGATTTGACTATCTACCGCTTAGAAGATCGAGATATCATGAATTGAATGACTACAGCATTAGAAAGTACTGACTGCATAGAAATGATCACCGACTGGAATAATTTACTGCCTCAGAAAGTTCTCACGGAATTAAATAAAACCACTGCATAAAAAAGTCACTGAATTGAATGTTACAGCATAAAATATATCACTTTTAAAATATAGAAAAAAAATATACTGTTGTTTTCATGTTGTAAGATATTCAAAAGATCAGGAAGTTTGTCCATTTCCTTTTTCCATGTTATCATTTGTGTTTAACTGTGTTTATGGTATTAGAAATTATTAAAAGATCTGAGATAAATAGTCTAGATCCTTTCCTTTCGCCAGTGCACGCCAAATAACAAAAAACACATTGTCTTTCTTGCATTATTATTTGCATTTTTGTTAGTGTTTTGTCTGAACGTTTTTCATATCAAATTGTTGTGTTTCCCTTTTAAACACGCTTTTCTTTTTTTTAATGTTACTCGGGTTACCCGAATTCATTGTTTTCTGAGTACACTTAATATAATAATTGTACAATCTAGTCAGTCAACTTTATTACAATGTTCGTTGCCATAATAGTAACCGTCTTTTCATCGTTTCAGGTCAGTCAGCAGAAACCTTAAAGTAGCGCCTTTTTCGGCGCCCACTAAGTGTTCTTGACACCAAGAGGTGAGATCTGATATAATATTAATATTCGGAGTTTATTTTCTCAAAATAAAATCTTCTTTTTCTTTCCATCTTCATATAAAATCTAGGCAATTTACAAATACTCAAATGCATTATTGATTATCTAAAATTTGTTCAATTTTCAGTAATGAATGTTATAATAATGAGCAAGTAAAATTTCTAATTAGCCATGCTTTCAATTAGTTTCGTTTCGTATACATCAGCATGGAGATGTACTGCTACTAGACTGATATAAATTTATTCTGTATTATTCCTCGGTTTTGTTGTCTAATTAATTGCATCAGAGCTACAAAACCTGTCTATTTTAGAGATTTCACAGAGGAATGATGTTAAAAAATATTGATTAGGATATAGGCTGGCACTCAGTTTCCCTACTTTCTATCATGGTCTAGGCGCTAGTCTATTCATGGAGAGAATAGACTGGATTTCATTCAATAGATTAGATATAAAGGCATTTGTCCTAGAGCTACTCTGCTCTGATAATCGAAACCGACTTTTTTTTCGAAATATTACAATGCGTGTTTGCTATTTGATCCTTTTTATTGATTCGCCCTGTATCATTTTTTATGACTGAGTTTCGAGAAGCATTATTATTAACTGAAGAATGACAAATTAACGCTATTAGAATACCTAACCGAAAAATCGAATCACAATATCTTTATCATGCTAAGTAAGCATAGATGTGTTCCTTCTGTTTATGTTTAAAATGTATCTGTTGCCACTTGAAAAACTAGTGTTCATATACTGGCAACTAGGTCGTATTTCAGGACGATTTGGGCCATATTTAATTAACGGCTGGACCACGTATTGTTAAAATGTATGTTGTTGTTAAAGAGGTTACGACCCAACTGTTTTGAGACATACCGCTTGTTTTTGTGTTCAACCCGTTTACAGTTGGACACTCGCTTCCCTCTTAGATTGCGTTGACGGAAGAGGGGAGATCTCTATGGATAGCGTTTTTTAAATCCTACCTGGGACTGAAATGTTTTGATATTTTGTCTTCTGGGACTGTTTCGTCGGGCCTTTTAAGGGTGTTTCTCTTGTTGCTCTGTCTTCTGAAGGGCATTGAGTACATACGTTATTGGTCTTAAGGTTTGTTTTTTTATATATTTATACACGAGGCATTTTTGTGTTTTACATGCATGCCTTTTTGTTTCTTTTACGTGTGTGTAAGAGATTCACTGGAGGGATTACTTTTATTTACACTGTCCCATGTCTTGGAACATGGTGGGGGTAAGAGTGAGGTTTAGGTGCACCATAAACCTGTTAGCTCCACAGTGAGTGTTTTTGCACTGACCGTTCCAAGTGCGGTGCCCCACTGTGTTTTTGTTTGTTCGTTTTTGTCCTTATGTGTTGGTCTTTGTGTGCGTGTGTGGTGTTCGTTATGTCCTTATGTGTTGGCTTTGGTGTGTGTGTGTGTGTGTGTGTGTGTGTGTGGTGCACGGTCTGCTTGCTTGGGGTTTTTCGTTGTGAGGAGGGCTTACGTTTTTGGTTACGTGCATTCCCTGTTTTGAAAATTTTTCTTTTGTTTTTTTTTTAATGTTTTTCAATTAGGCTATGTTTAATACCCTTTCACTTCTATATAATGTGTTTTTCTTTACAGATATGGACGCAGAGAAAGTGAACGTCACTATGTCGTATGTAGTAAATCGATTGGCAATTCAAAAATCATGCATTGTGCCATGTTAATTAAAAAGTAGCATTATAGTCCCATCATGTAAGCATGATAAATTTATTTCTTGTGGGTCTGGCAAAAACTGTTTTCTTTGATGCTCTATGCAACACACCATTTTTTTCTCTTGAGGTATTTATTATATTTTTGTATGATTGTATTTAATTATATCGTTATATGATATATCAGTGATCCATAAATAAGCCATATATATATTTGTTTATAATTTGAAAATAAATCTACAAAGAGAAAATATTGAAACGGGTTTTAACGGTCTAATAGTTCTTTATTACAATTAGATGGTAAAACCCGCGGATGATACATATTAATTTATTTCAAAGTGGGATATTGGGGGGGGGGTACCGGTCAGACAATATAATTGGATTAAAGAACAGTAAAGTCTTGAGTATAACGTACTTCTGTAACTGAAGTTTATTTTACTCATGTCAGTCACTGAATCATGAGAACTTGAGAGTACCTTGATATTTGCTGAGAGCCATTTATTTTAAAAGTATTAGTGTTTTCCATACTACTGTATAATTATAAATTAATCCCGAAACAAAGTGGCTGTAGCTTCTATTACGGTAGCTCTTTGTCGCAATACTTATAGTATGGCAATTTGGTTTACCATACTTTAAAACATACAGGGCAAATTTATTTTACATTCTCGGTACTAAGTTTCATGTTTAAAACATTGATTGAATATCTTTAGCAGATGTGAACTTAAGCTGACCTGTCAGAAATGTGATACTTGGTAAAATTGGTGGATTAGATCATTGTTTAGTAATTACAGCATGGTCAGTATCTTGTGCAATATGTTCTTAGTGATTCAGTTTAGTGGGGCTTATAATCTTTCTTGTTTGTTACAGAGCATGAAAAAAAAGATTTCTTTTTCTTGATTATTAGAACTAAAAAATTTTCAGTTGTGATGTTCCCATAGTAATTATTAATTTCATGCATGCTATCTCCGTTTTTAAAAATTTTGATTATGAAATGGATGTCTCTGTGCCTAAAAACATTAGATTGTTTGTGATATGTATGATATAGCTCTATCATATAACGAAATAGTATTGCGGTCATTCACAAAATGAATTTCGGATTTCTCTAAGAACGCTATTTGACTTGACTGTGTGCTGGACATCCTATCTTTATTTGGACATGTAAATTAATCTAATGATATCAACAAAAACAATGATAACTATCTTGAAATCGTTTTGTTTTATAAAAAAAACTCTTAGATAATGGTTTGATGTAATTCAATATTTTTCCGTATTTGTCCTATAAATTGTCCAATTATAATTCGGTATTTAAATCGTTTCTATGATATCAGTTGGGTAGCTAGTTTAAGCGAATTGATATCATTTAACAATTTGCGATTCAAATATAGGTTGATATATTCTATTATCTGGTTTTCACAATGTTTTTTTCTTAATGCTATCTAAACTTCATTCTTTTACAGGAAGAACTCAGTAATCAAAATAATTAAATTTATAATTCATAGTAGTATCAGCACACAGAAAAACTGGGTTTGAAGTGTCGAATGTAAATACAGTCATATCTGTGAACAATGACCACTTGTCGGAAACAAGCGAAAGTGGGTCTTTGATCAAAGGTGGTCTATAGTCGAGGGAAGTGGTCATTCTCAGGTTAGCCATGAATCATGTGATAAAAGTATTTTACAGCTTCTTGCTCTCTGTATGTTCTATGTATTAATTCTCGGCCGGGTGCAAACTCGCAAACTTCAATCATGCAGAAATTATTATGTTTGCTATTATAATGCGAACGTCGTGGAAATTTAGGCGGTTTCAAATATGTTCATGCGGAACGGACCAGATTGGTCGTTATTAGTGGGCAAATTGGCTCTTGGGAATGAATTAGGCCGGTCGCGGTCGCCAGGTGGTCGGCTATTTCACGGCCTTGTTATGAGCATTTTTTGTACAGGGGGACAGAGACCGGTTCGTTGGCGAAGGTGGTCGCTATTCAAGGGTGGTCGCTTGCACAAGTTTGTAGCTCGATTTTTCCATTTGAAGGAATCTGTATTTGCTTTTTACGTGATAAAAATAATTCATTATAGTCATAAATTGACATGAAATTCAAGTTAAGTCATGGGATCCATTAACGAGTGAACTGTATGAAGAATCTAATAACATAGAAATGATATTTTAGCTATATACAGATTTATTGACAAAATAAATTATTAATGCAAGGACGGGACGTACGGGGTTTTAATATTATTCATTGCGGAGACTAAAAAGCTTACGCGCAAATTATCAGAACTTCAAAAGTGTCCCAATAGAAGAGGTTCTTTGCACGTTCAGTCTGATGTTTTACTCGGATGGGGTTATTGCTAATAAACTTAAAAATGAAATCCATTTATTAGGTTTTTGCAAGAGTGTCATAAAGTTAGATCCCCTTTGATGATGATATCAACTTTTAATATTTGTCTGTTCTTGATAAAATTAGTCACCTATCACATATTATGTCTGATGCTGTAACAGAACCATTTATTCTTAATTGTGTTTACAAATTCGTCTCATTTAGGATTAAATGAGGATTTCAATCAAGATAGTGTTGGGTTTTGGATTTGATTTACTACATCATCAAACAGAGGGCGCTATAAAGTGAGTGTAAGATATATACCTTGGTTATATGGAGCTATGCTACGGAGCCTGCATAAATGTTGTTTAATCTGTTACGGGAAAATCTGATAACTAAAAAAAACCACAAATAATATTCAATATTATTATTATAATATATAACGATAGAATTTTTTAAAATAAAAAATAATAAGTATTAAGATTTTTAACATTAATTAGGTTAATCATTTTCTACTTTCTACTGACAGCCTGAACGAAGAACAGGATTTTGATATAAGTGTTGTATTTTATTGATTCATGTTTTTGAAGAATCTGAGAAGATATACAACTATTTGCAAGGTCTGCCAGAACACTTCACTTTTATTGACCTAAGTAGGGTTGTATCATAAATATGTGTATGTAGCAACCATATTCTGTGTTTTTTCATCAGCGTATTGGTTTCAACTTTCACAATCGAACTTTTCATTTATCATTGTAGTTTCGATAGTCAACATCGTGGTTTCGATTTTATCATCATTACTTTCGACTTGAAAATCGAAACTTTGGGGCAAGGGATAGTTAATTTGAAATTCCACAAATTGGGCTGATACCAGTGCGAAAAAAAAATCTTGAAAAATCAATTTTGACAAATTCAAGGCAAGTGATTGAGCGAATGTATTGCATAAGACTTAGCGCGTCATTGTATGACATTTTAAGGCCTGCGTTCTGTTGCTTCTGTTATAAAAACGAGGTAAAACGCAGGTTTCAGGAACTAAATTTTGAGGAAAAAATGGCCCCCAAAATTGCACACTTGCGCGACCTGTACGTATTACCTGCAAATGACTGACCTAAAACACATCATCTTTTTAAAGCATGTGGCAAACGAAAATAATGGGTGGGAAGAAAATTGTTCATAACCGTTTTACTTTTTCCGCTATTCTGAGCTGCATCTGGAAGGTAGAATGACCGTTTCCATTTCGTCTTAATTCCGGTACTCAGTAAGACTTTAGACCCGGCCGTCTACACGAAGCTAAGAAATCGATTCAAGTACATGTACTTTACACAAATAACTACTCGTACGCAGGAATCCTTCAGTTCTATAAACATCATAAATAACCAGTTGAATGTAAGTGTGCCTTTAACGTGCACCTGTCTATTTGATTAAAAAATCGTACCCGGGCCAAATGCGAAACGGCCCCTGCACTTAAGATGTGAAAATCGAAACTTGGATATCCGAAAAAGTTAAGTCGGTGATGGAAAGATGAAACCACGATAGTGAATAAACGAGAAAGTATCGACATTCCACTATCGTAGTTTTGACTTTGTCTTTTCGACTTTCTCATCGTAGTGTGTGTTGTCGACTTTCGAGGTATGTGGCAATGAATAAAAGAATGATGGTCCAAACGGAACCCGTAAAACAATTTGACCTGAATAACAAAATGTAAAAAAGCTAGAACGATATTTTTTTAAAAACAACTTAACGCGGGTAAATGCCTAAAACTAGACGGTTATGTGATATTTAGCTTTCGGTGGTCTTTAAGGTTTAGGAGTAAATAGTTCATAAAAAATTGTTTTTGATAAACAATCAATCTTTACCGGACAAGCTAAAATAACATTACATATTATGAGTCATGCTGTCTCGTACGATAGATCCTGACAAATTCTGCAAAATATTGTTCCCTCTTTAAAACTCCCCCCCCCCCCCCCCCCCCCCCCCTTACCAAAATGGGCATGGGTCTAAACTAATAAAAATTAAATAACTGGTGAGTATGGTGGCACGTTTTTGGCACGAGATGTAGGTAGTACATATATTAGACTAGTAATTACTATATTTCTAACATTATTCTCTATTTGTATAAATCATCTATACAGAGAGAAAATCCAGTACATTTGCCGAGAATTTACACAGAGGAATGGAGTTTCAATTAATCATATGAAAGAATTTATGATTCTGGACATAGGATATAGACTCAGTTCACAACATTCAATCATAAAAATGTAAAACGATATATCATAGTCTAGGAATAGTTAATAAGTCGCCGGTGCAATACTTTTAAGAAGTTATCTTTGAAAAGGAAATTATGTTAAAAGTTTATCTCAATTAGTCTATTTCAATGCAATAATTTACATTAGTATCTGGATTTTTTTTTGTGTTGTGCCCACAATTGCCATTTCTTAGCAAGACAGGCTATTTCGATACGTTCAGGCAATTATCTTGATATTTCGAGCTTCCTGAAAATTATCTAAATAACCTAAAGTTTCTTAAAAAAAAAATCAAAGACTATTTTGAAAACAGTAATTTATGACCAATAATGTTTTCAAGGAAAATGCACAACATTTCTGGTAAAATTTAGAATATTATCATGATTAGCCACCAAGTTTATCGTGGCCAGTTCCAAGCACTAACACGGCATTTTGCGCTCAAGTAAATCCCATCTTTTCATTCGATACAACTTCTTTACATTTTTCAAACAATATGCGAGTGTTTGCGCTAACATTTATAACAAGAATTATAAAAATCGGGTTAGTAAACTTCCGCCACAGATTTAAAATTAAAACATGGTATTGATGAAGAATGTTCATTAAAAAGAGGGACAATTTTTTGTGATTGAAATGGTTGAGAGAAAATAGGTCGATAGTACATAGTCAAACTATTGAATCAAGGTCGGATTTATAATGAAAAAGACTATAAGACAGAAACAATTTAAAGAATAAGCGTAATAACAAATAAATTAGTTTAATAGCGCGATTAAACAAAACGCAAAGCTAGTACTGGAAATTATTGAAAAGAGTCAACTGGTTACGGGTCAAACTCGGAAGATAAACACAGACACTTTCATATTTCGAAAGCAATTAATAATCAGAAGTTCACTTTTATCAAGCAGATCATGGTATTTTGAACTTTAATGAGCGATTTCCTTAAGAGGGAATTGCAGGACTGGTCTTGTTTGAAAAAAATTAGATTTAGAAATGTCCTTAGACGAAATCCGACAGGCGGTTAAAGCAGCTTCGTTCAAATACAAGTTAGACTTGATTTATTCTACATTAATTGAATTCTTTTAAGCATGACATTGATGTATTTGCGTCAGTAATTTGATGAATAAGATTTTTGGGCAAAAATTTAGCTGACAAAGCTTTCTCTTCTAGCGCATATGCAGTGATTTCGTTTTTAAAGAAAATCTGATTTTAGCATCACTTTGCAGTGTTTGATATGACAGCGATGGAAGTCTATTAGAATACTTTATGTAAATATTGCAAATCTCCGAAAATTCTGTACGGAAATGTCCACTCCCCCGTATGCTGTGTCAGGTGATTATCCACAGCGAGGCGGCTTATATTACATGGCCTACACAATAAATATGTTGTTTTCCCCCAGATATTAATGCTCTGTATGTGTCCTGTAGGTTCCCCACTTTGAGTTACCTCCCTTACTAAGAATTTAGTTACACATATTTTTTAATGTTTGTAATCTTACTTCCAAATAGCTTAAATCTATTATGTTAATTTATTAATTTATTATCAACTGCTCTGGGAAATATTCCAAATACTATTTATTATGATGAATAATTTCTATTACAATACATCATTATACTGTTAAAAATTATGTAAAAAACAAGATACAAGAATGAACATAATGTGTCTTGGTTTTCATGAAAAAACATGTAGATTTTGATAATTATACTTTCAATTTTGAGGTTGAATATTATTTCATTGTTTGATTTAGTTTGTAGATTTGAAAATCCATTTCTTTTTAAAATCTACTCTTAATGTCAAGAAAAGCTTTAGGTGTTTTCCTAGACTAGCCACAGACTGATATGTTTCTACATTTTTCCTATTTTGATGAAAACTTAATAATTTCATTGGAGACGAACGCCAGTCTTAAATATTTTTCACAGGAGGATTGATGTTGAAATTATCAGGGTATTGACATAGGTGTATTGATGGCTTCAGTTCATACATTTAATCATTTAAAATGTAAGTAAAAGGTATAATCATCGTCTAGAGGCTAGTATCGTGTTTGCTCAATAGCACTTGTGTCCAAGTCTTTTAAGAAGTTGTCAATGGTATTATCAGAAGATCTTTATTTAATGGATTATAGAGGATTTGTTTTATCACCACAGCTTCAGGTTTTCATATGATCTGGGATTGTTAGTTGTTTGATGATTATCAAAGTGATGAATCTTTGTTTAAACCAAATACGTAGAATGTATATACACCGATTTTCAAAAATAAAATCTATAGATACTTTGTGTTTAAATAGGTAACATGACTTTGTGAAACAAATTAAGAATCCCTGCGTAAACTTTGTGTTTTTATATAAGTAACTTTGTTAAAATTAAAGAAAACATTATTGTTTGGAAATCTAAGTTTTAGATTTCAGAAAAAACACTTTAGAAAGCAGACAGGAGACTTGTTGTGTGTTTTAATAAAGGAACCTAACTCCACATTTTTAACATGAAAAAAACTTCGTTCATAAAAATAATTATATCACTTATGTTTTCTTCAATCACCATTTTTATAACCCTGCACCCTGAAAAACGAATTGTAGGGTATATACTGATTTCATGTTGTCTGTCTTCCTGCCTGTCTGTCTGTCTGTCCGTCGAACATTATATTGCACACTAATTCTCCTCATAGTTATTTTAATGCTTAAAAACCTAACAAGTGACAAGTATCTTGCCTTAGTTGTGTTGGGCATATAAGGTTTTTTTCAGAAAAAAAAAGTCTGGCAGAACTATGGACTCCGAGTTTGTAACTCTATTACTTACATGCAGTCCACATTATTATCAGTCTTGGTGCGTCAAATTACAAGTACTGTATCAGTGCGTGCTTGTGTATATTCACCTCCAATGATGCTTTAGTTTTAGAAGTGTACATTATTGTTATAATCTTGTATCAGAGATACAGTACAAGATAAGCTTTGCATATAGTAGATATATTGGTCAGGATGCTGGCACTGATTAACCAATGGTTAATCAAATTTTTTATATAGTACCTGCCATTATGTAGAACAATATCATAGCATAAGAAGAAAATCATTTCAGCGTGTTATTTCGAGTTTAAAAGATATGAATCGAGAGATATAATTTGATATATAATGATAAGTGAACCTTATGAAATTGATCACATACAAGTTCTTGATAACTCTATTGTGGAGATATTCCTCAATATACAGAAATAAGATCTAAATTTGATAACTTTGCACCCACAATCTTTTTCTGTAGGTATTTTTTAACATATTGATACTATTGTATATTATCATTAAATATTGCTAAAGATATGTTTATTTTTATTACCAAGCTGGTGTTTAGCAGCTTTGAATTAGTAATAAGTTTGTTTGTTTGGGTATTTAACGCGTTTTCAACAGTATTTCAGTCATGTAACGGCGACGGGCAGTTGGCAGTTACCTAAATACCAGTGTTCCTGGATTCTGTAACAGTACAAACATGTTTCTCCGGAAGTAACTACCAACATCCCCACATGCATCAGAGGTGGAGGACTAATGATTTCATGACACAATGTCGTTTTTTCAAATCGTCACGGAGACATTGCGCCCGGACGAGGATCGAACTCGCGACCCGCAATCCGTATAGACCAATGTCTTACCTACTGAGCTAGATTTAGTAATAAGACCATAATTCTTGAGATGCAATAATTCCTCCATAGGTAGATAAAAAATTTACTAATGCTCGTACAATTCTTTTATCAGCAATATCAAGTACCACATGTTGTATTTTATAAACAGAACGACTGGCCTTAAAACGCAAAAGAATCTTCTCACAGATAAACATCTGCATCAAAATGTATGGATGATGGTTGGAGGTTATTACAGGTTACATAATAAAGTCAGATCAATCATTCTGTAGTACGCCTCCTACTGTGCTCTGTACCGATGTTATTATCTAGGAAATGGCATAGGATTCGCCAAGTAAATGTCTAAATCCTAGTCGTGTACCGTTTGCAATCTATGTGACGGAATTAACCAGTGATTAACTCAATAAATGATGTTTCATGTGATTACTACGTTTTTGAATTTACATGGAGAAGCCATAAAAAAAGGTATTCCCAGTTATTATCTTCTATATTGGATTTATAAATAATATTACCCTTATGCTAGTTTCTGAATGTAAATTTAGTAGTGCATATAAAACTCTTATTAGTTCTTACAGATGTGTTACAACTAATGTTTGCAATTTATTTATAGAAATAAGAACGTAGCAATTAAGAAATAAATATTACCGCGCATATAGTGCCAGTTACATGTTATGAGCGGGACCTAATTCCTCACATAACACATAAAATATTTATTATGTCAGCAATTTATCAGTATGTTTGATTTCTTTTATTGAAAATGAATAATGTTATTTAGATCCAAGAACCATATTTTCTAGTATTTTTCCAATCACATAAGCGTTGTTTGTAGCAAATTTCATGTACCAATTTATGTAATACACATATTAAATAACGTTTCATATAGTTGTATACTTTTAACTTTCGGGTTGTATTAAATCTTCATATATGCGACCTGACAGGAATGGAAAGATCTGGTAGACTGGACAAGAAGAAATGTGGAATATCTAATACACTGACAATGTGAGGGCATGAAATTTTTTCTAAAAGAAATAGTTAAGACTTAAATTGTTTACCATTTGCCAATTAAAGGACCGAAACATGTTGATATTTATAATAATATTACAACTGTATATTGTTGAGTAATATCACAGCTATATGATATAATATACATTAAATATGATTTGTTTAATCATGTGTGTCACACCGTTTATTTTGCATGCTCTTCCCAATACCGTTGCTTATAAAAAATTTCCCAATGACAAACTTAAGATTTCTATACTGAATGAGCTTATCCGATTCGGATAGTAACGAACATTACAAAGATTTTTTTCTATCCCAAATTCAGAGAGTAAACATTGTATCATTGTAATACATTTAATTTTAAGTCAACGCTGATTCCTTTTTACTGCTAATTGTTAGGGCGGTGCTTATCTAAATTCGGATTGCAACGCCACATTTAGTTTTGTCTTCATCTATTTTCAGATAGGAGATTGTTAAAGCTTTTCTGAATTTGGTTGTAACGACAAAAACTCAGTTCTTTTCAGTTACGATTTTAGATAGTTAAGGTTTTGGGCTTTATCTGAATTCGGATAGCCAATCAAACATTTGCCATTTGATGTTTATGTACAAAAATAATATTTCCTTATCTACCAAAATTCGTAGTGTGCATTTGTTTCGGATAGTAAAACAAAATGAAAGTATGCGCATTATTCGATTTCAGATAGAGCAGTTCTAACAATATGGACATAAGTAAATTATGTTTTATGAATTACTGTTTCCGGATCAAGATATTTCTTGAAGTTTATGAATGTTTATCAAATATATGAAATTTCTGCTTGTTCTTTTGAATTTTCCGATAAGTTCTTGATAAATCAAGCATTTTGACAGTTTGGAAACTGTCAAATACAAATGGATCGTGTTACATACAATTAAGGTATATCAAATAGAAAAGCGTAGCAATCAACTGTAGCGGGGTCAATCACAAAACATGCACTGCGCTTTACGATTTTCGCATCATATCCTCTTTTGATAAACGTTTTAACCAATTTTACAAAAAAAAAATGGTTAAAATAAGGGGTATGTTTGATTTTCCAAATTTTATAAACAACATCTCCATTGTATATTCCGGGTGTGAAAGTCCAAGTTTTTAAAGTGCTGTAAGTGGCGTATTGTATTTTTCTAATAATTCAGACGATCTGTAGTAAAATTTACTAAAACGTTTCCGTAGCTTGTAATAACGGTAACCCTGTTGTAACAATATCTTGGTGATATGAAGATTTCTGTCATTAAAATCATCTATCTTTGAGGAAGCTCTTGCAAAACGAATAAGCTGTAAAATATAGAAACCGTGTGATGTTGCTCGATGGATATCTTAGATTTAGATCCAGAAGTATTAGCCTTGTTAAGCTGTAACTCTTACGGGTAAATTTATTTCACCATTTCTAAAATATATTGGTTGTCCATATTTAAAATATCATCAAGATACCTTAAGGTTCCATTAAAAGCTTCAATAATTTCAAGTTTTGTCTAGAAAAACTAAGCCTGGAATCTCGATTATAACAGTATAAGAATAAATCAGCAATGAGGGGGTGCAGTTGTTTCCCATCGGGATACCAATTATTTGTCTATAAGTGTTATTGTCAAATTTAATAAATATATTATTATTATTATTATTAATATTATTATACCAGATTTATATAGCGCCCTTTTCATGATCCATTTCACGTTTAAAGGCGCTTTACATAGTTCAAATGCAGTCACACAGGGCGCATAATTCATCCTTTACTACTACAGAGACAGAGCAATCTGACCAGAAGAGTGAGAAAAAAAAACCACGAAGGAGAGATTAGAAATCAGGCTTGTCCGGCTAACTTAGCCTAGCTCGTTGCGACTACAGAGCCTGGTTCTTTAACGTTCCCAGTGTACATCACTAATACACACAAGGGTTGCCTGGCTTCCGGACCAGTACACCTCTAGTTGGGTGGGGAAACACTGCGAATCGTTTCTGAAAATTCCCGAGTAGCTGCCAGGGATCGAACCCCCGACCTCAGGATTGGAAGGCCAGTGTGCAAACCACTGAGCTATCCAGTAGAAACTTTAGAGCTTCATAAACCTGATCACATCTCCATAGGTTGTATCCCTTAAATGCACTGTTAGAAAAGAATGTATATGGGTTAAAATAGTTCTTTCCAACAATGAACATACATTTTTTTTATCGTCCGCCAAGTTCAGATGCATTATGCAAACAATTGAGGACTTCATGGGTCTAGAATCGATGCAAATATCTCTAAAATAAAAGCCACTTGTGATTGTAATTGAAATGTCTTACGTCCTATGCCACATCGGAACATATTTATCCATTACACAGCAATTTAAACACATTTTACTGAGGAGTTATTCGTCCTTACAAGATCTTAGTAGCGTTCTTCTCACTGGCGTAGGATAATACTTTTCAGAACATGAACGTTCCTTGGATGAATAATGGTTTTCAAAACGAAGTCGAATTTGATCCCAATTGATCTGTATTCTCTTGTCCCTGACTCAGGTGCCACACGCTACAATTTAAGAAACTCAGACAACATCCAGGATATACCCACAAACATGTCTTCAATGTTTATCCTTTCCTACGTTAAAAGATTCAATGTATGACTATGTATCAATGAATATGTTTAGAATTTGGGAATATAATTGTTTAAACTAGAAGAAACCACTATAAATATGCGCTACATAGCAGCGCGCATGCAAAAGCGACACAATGAAATACATTCCGTCTTGGCACGCACCAATATTTCAAATTAAAGGTTTTATAATAACGCTCACCAAGAGGAAACAAAAATTTCGTTCTGTCGTGAAATATGTTTCTTTGTGTCGTGAAGTTAGCTTTGTTTTGTCTATGGTGCGCACGCCAATACGACGTACAAATCCTTCCAAGTTTCTCAATAGCGCGTTGACGCGCGCACAAGAAACACAAAACGACATGTTCCGCATAAACTGTGCGCATAAAGGAATGTCCGTGATCAGCCACTTGAGGTAGCGATATTTTGATTATGCAGTTAACAAATGTACTGTGGGGAATTAACTCGTTGTAATAATATTCGTGACACAGACAAATATGATTACGGACGGTGATTTTATTCATATCATGTTCGCTTAAAATAAACATATTTCTGTAATTTTTTATTTTTTTTTATAAATGTTGGGCTATTGATTTGTCATCTCGCATGTTCAAGTATATCTCTATTTTATTGTATTTCGACGAAAGCGTATTACTCATAACAATACTGTATACAAAATGAACAGGTATATTTTAATCGTACACCATTGAATTCAGAGGAAGTGGCATTGTCTCGTGTAGGATTAAAATTGTACGAGCTTTTGTTTAAACCATACACTATCAAGCAGTGGAATAAAACACCTACTCAATTAGAGCCTTCGGTTTTGGCTCGTATCCCAGTTCGAAATAATTGGGACGATCGTTAATTTTCGGATCATTTCAATGCGTTGAAGAAGAATGGCTATACAGCATTCATCAACAAAATGTTAAAAAAACCGCAGATTACAATTCGGCTGAATGTAGATTTTTTTTATCTCAGACGAATTATCAAATGTGGGAAAACATATTTCACCGGACCAATTGACAGATATTACGCCAAAAAGGGTTTGGCCAGAATGGAATACCGATTATTATCATTTGAACGTAAAGTTATAAAAAATGTATACCATTTTCAAACAGCTAGTATTGTGACCCATCCTAACCTTAACGAAAACTTTACACGAATTGTTGAATACAAATGGTTTCCTAATCAACAATATCAGTCAAGCGATACTATTGTGTTCATTGAACGTTCGACAGATGATGGTGAACCATTTTATTCAGTTCCAAATAGATGAAATTACGACTTGTACAATCGTTATAAAGCATTTGCGAATTCTGATTCCCAATTTTATTTTCGTGGACGCTTGGCGATGGCGCAATTAAAAATGCATTGGAAATGTTTCATAATAAGTATGTGACAGGAAAGGCCGTACCGGCGACAGTAACCATCAAAACAAATCAACACTCTTTACAATATTTACAAATTTATTTACATAAGATGATTATTAACAATGAATAGATATGAAAAGAAAAAAAAAACTGACTATAAGAAAGAAAAAAAAAGAAAGTTCATTATCTCTAGATACAAAAGTTCTTATAGTCCATTCTAATCTGACGTGACACAGGTCTTTAATGTAATTGTGAACTTTAAATAGCACAAACAAAACATAGCTTCTAAATTCAGTCCCTTTAAACCGTGAATACGTTGATTCTGTGTTGGCTCCCTATGGTGGTAGGTGATTGCATCCCTGAGCTGACTTCAGAGGATAACAAAAATCATCGTCTTTGCGGTTTACGGCACAACCATGGGACGAAAGCTCTGCGCTGGGAATATCACATCCAGGCGAGTGAAGACAAGTGAACCTCGGGCATTGTACTTCCGGGTTATGACATCACCAGGAAAATCGTCTGGCGGAAGAAGCTAAAATATATAACATATGGTAAGCACCATAGCAAAACAAATAAGTCAGGGCATGAAACTGCTCCTTTGGGTACACCATACCTCCGTAGGCTCCCATAAATAATACGTGCTACTTATAAAAAACATATGTGCTACTAAGTTCAAACGTCACATGATTAAAAGACGTCACTTATTACTTCCATTATTACAAAGATTGCTTACTTAAAAGACTAAAGTTAAAGTATGAAAAAGATATGAAAAGTATATGATGAAACATTATAGTAATGGAAATGATAAACTGCAGCTATTATTTACAACTACAAATTAACAAAATTCAATGTAAATCAAACGTTATATGAGAGTTGGCATCCATATAATATCTAATGCCATACACTACAACGGACATTAATTAGATGTGCTATAGACTGGCACACAATTACAAATTACAATAATATATTACAAACATGGCACTAGACTTGCCATATAGATTTATACATAACAATACAATGCAGTAATGGCGTTCCATAATAACGAAATGTTTGACATAAGTTTTTGAAACAAAGTACTTTATAAATATCGTGTTACAAATTTCAGTATAAATCTAACATCTTATATAAATGAAACATTTTAGATTCCTCTTTCTAAATAATTTACAAAAGTCTGAAAAATTTAATAAATCATCCTGACATACCGAAACTAGCTAAAATCATATGCCGAAAAGTAAATGTTACAGAATTCTGTAGAATGAACAAAAATTTACCAAATAAAAATCGTAATGCAAAAATCATACAAAAATCTAACAAATAAATTTCTTACCTCGATCGAGCATAAATTTCTAGCAAGAAAATAATTCAGACATAGATTCGTCTATAAAGTCGTAAGGTGGTGTGCGCAAGGCATATCTAGTCCAGTCTATTTAAAGGGTAATGTCCCGCCAAATACTAAATTTCATGGGATTCACGGCTAAGCCGTGGACTCTTACTATTTCTATTTTCACGGGATTCACGATATAGCCGGGGAATCTAACTACTTTGGCGCGAATTTAAATTGACAATTTGAGGCCCATTATAGTGGTTTTGGGGATAAAAACATAAATTACTGAAGTTTATAAAATATCAACTTTCTTATTACTGAACAGAATTTAATGAAATTTACATGGAAATTTAAGTTATGATATACAGAAAAACATGAGAGGTATTTCATGCGTGAAATCTAACATTTACCTCAATAACTCAAAAATTTACAAAAAGATGATGCAATACCTGCATTTACACTACAGATAAAATAAGGCCCGTATGTCAATTTGTGACAAAGTAAACAATGTTTTATAGCTACTACGTAATTCTTATGTCAGTAGTTAACACTTTACACTATGTTAATGGTAGTAACATTTAGGTATTACAGTTATAAATACATATTTGCACTTGCTATATGTTTGTATAGAATGAAAAAAGCAACGTTTTCCTAATTAAAAATGTATATAGCTTGTGTCGATATTAGTAAATACAGAAGTGTTTAACTTAATTAAGATTTTCATCTCATAGTCTTATGATAGAGCAAGGGCGATACTATAATTTTCCAGCGGAAAATCGATTCTGCTGTTACTGTGAATGCATTGTAGAGGATAAGTTACATTTCTTGTTAATATGTCCTTTTTACCATGATCTTCGTGAAAAATGTACACCAGCCCATTACTCTGCAAATCCGTCGTATACTGGATTTTCCAATTATATCTTGTAAAAGTGAGACAACAATCAGAAATTTAGCTATGTACATATATTACTCTTTAAAACGAAGGAAAGATATGTTATCAAGTCTGTATTAAGGTAGTTCTGCACGTTAGGATCGATTTTTTTCTATAATGTAGAATTTGATTAAACTCTAATTTTTCAAAACTTCGGAATATACTAAGAAAATTCAGCAAATAAAAAAGATAGGGTCGTATGCTTGATTTTTTGCTAGACTGATTTGAAAAATTTTGACCTCACGCAAGTTTTCATAATGGGAGTCTATGGGAAAATCGCAACTTTCGTAACATTTTTGAGAATAGAAATTTTTCTACAATGTAGATTTTAATGAAACTTCTCACAGTCGTAAATAAATGTATGGCCTATAATATGGTTACATAAAATGTATAGGTCCGTGTGCTTATTTTTGAGATATTTGGCTATGATTAAATTGAACCACCTATTTCAAGCTAATTTTAAGACATTATTTTGAATTACTTAAAGTGTCAAATGTTTTAATATCATATTTTAACTTTAGAAAGAAAGTAACAGTGCCATTTTAATAAATTTATTCACTGGTTGCCATTAATTCATATAATGATTTTCGTGTCCGTACGCCGAATCCAGGCATTATTCTACGTTATCCGGATAAATGAGGTTACGCCATGTCTTCCGGTTTATCAAACGTGCAGAACTACCTTAAAGTCATCTTTGTAAAATATTTTGCTAATACATGCATATGTATTTGGTTAATTTCATGGTTTTAAGTTTATGTTTAATGACAGACCTGTATTTATATATACACTTGAACTTTAAAATCAAAATCTAGACAGAAAAAATCAAACTCAGAGGCACCTCCGTGTATATTGAAATCCCTGTATATACACAATGAGGTACTTATCAAACAAAAGCGAACGGATATTGGGTGATTTTACATGTGCATATATTGTCAACTAGTGCACATACAGTCTATTATTTATTTAAATAGATACATAGTTAAATAGTCGGGTGAGCGATGAGGATCGATGAATGTCCGTCGACCGTCCGTTAAATTTAGTTTGTTTACACTCTAGCATCAACAATTTTAAAGCAATTTTAAAATTGGGGCGTGAGAGGTGTTGCACATTTCATTACCTCTCATGAACAGACTCAATCAAACCGAGTCTGCTATTATTCTTCTTGGTTGCATTCTTTGCTTCCGAAGGATCTTTTTACAGATTTTATTATTTAATCAGAATCAAAGGAAAATCTTGTAAAAATTCTAGAGGTCACATTTATGAACATATCTTTCAGAAACTTGGTTAGAAAGTTTATCTTGACGATCTTTATGCCAGTTTCGAAACTGGTTCAAGTGAGGTAAAAACAAGGTCACTTTGCCAGATTAAAGGAAAATCTTGTTAACTCTCTTGAAACAAACCACTTTTTAAAATTAAAACTCGTGATAATTAGTCAGAGGTTTTGTCTTGATAACTTTTAGGTTAAATTTGATTCTGGGTGATGTGGGGTCAAAAACTAAGTCACCTGGTCGAATCATAGGAAAACTCTGTGTGTGTGTGTAATAGGGTGTGCATTTTACATTGGATCATCATGAAATTTGATCAGAATGTTTATCTTGCTGAAATCAAGGTCAACTTTGAATATGGGTTATCTGGGATAAAAAAAACTATGTCACCCGATTAAATCAAAGAAAACTGTGTGTGTATGCAATAGGGGCTGAACTTTATACTGGATCTTTATAAAATTTGATCAGAATGTTTGTCTTGATGCAGTCTAGATCAAGTGTGAATATGGGTCATCTGGGGTCAAAAACTAGGTATCCCAGTCAAATCAAAGAAAAAACCTTGTGTGCAATAGAGGCCGCATTTTTCACAGATCTTCATGAAATTTGATCAGAATGTTTCTTTTGATAAAATCTAGGTCAAGTTTGAATATAGATCATCTGGGGTAAAAAAGTTCACATGGTCGAAACAAAGGAAAACTGTGCGTATACAATAGGGGCTGCATTGTTCAGACACAATGTGTTTTATCAAATCTTCACAGAGAACATATTGCCGCCCGGGGATCGAACTCACGACCCACAGATCCGTAGACATATGCTATACTTACTGAGCTAAGCGGGAGGGCAAATTAAGGAAGTATCCATATTTTACTGGCACAATAGTGTACGGCTTGCCACATCTGGCCACAGTTATCACAGTGTCACACTAGTTTTGAACGTTAATCTATTTTTTTGTTAACTCGATTGCAGCGTGTATGCTGTCGCACTCCATATGTGTGTTGCCAGATTCAAGAAATTTGAGATCTATTTGTTTAGTATTTTTGGTTGGGTTTACCGCACACAGCAGACTTGTTGAAATAACTTAATTTCTGTTCTGCCCCGTACATGCATCCGACTGTTATACCACAGTTTCAACTGATTGTGGTAGAGATTGTAGGTTAATGTATATACTCGTAGAAATCTCACAGGAACCCCTCTTATAACTTCGGACATAACATGAACCGTTGCCGTTTCCGAAACTGTAAACTGATTAAAGCAACAAAACTTCCTCATACAGTACATTACACTGACTAAACTACAAGGTGTGTACAGCACCGATTGTAGATCAAAGTTGCATGTGTGTCTGCTTTGCTACCAAAGATCTTTTTAAAAATTGTACTTACTGTCATGTTTGGCTAGGTTTTTGTCTTTTTCCTTTTCTTCCCGAGCTGTTAGTTTACATTGTTGGTATTATTGGAGCTACTATTCCATTTTTTTTTCTGTAAAGACATCATCTTTTTCAGCTACATTGTATTTTGTCATTTTTGGAAACATGGGATGGAGATAAAACTCATAAAATATACGTCTGTACATTTGACCATTTTGAAACGATACTGTCCATAAGTATGGTTCGCTGCGCTGCATTATCATTATTTCCTGGTGTCATTTCATTGTAACACGCATTATTTTTACCGTCTTCAACGTTAGTGTCCATCACTATGTTACTTTGCACTGTGTCATCATTATTGCTTGGATTTTCTGGTGTTATTTCATTGTCGCATGCACTATTTTGCTACGTTTTTGTTGTTTCATTATGTTTTTTGTTTTTTATGCATCAGCTTTATGATTGTTTATTTGTTTGTATTTTAGTTATAATTTATTTGCTTTGTCACACATACTGTTATAATTGTTGTTAACATTACTGACCATCGCACTGTTACATTACACTGTATTATTATTATTAATTGCAATCCCTAATGTTATTTCATTTCTGGACCAGCGTTATTATCCATCACTGTGTTACGTTGCTTATTGCTTGTATGTTCAGGTAAATAAACTTTTCACAAGGGTCATTTCTAAAATTTCATTTATATTTGGAGCAAAACTGTCGTATCTTTTTATACAAGGGTTGGCCTAACATTTAAGCAATTTAAATGTAAATCCGTCAGTGCAAAAAAAAAAAACTGCAGTTTTAAATACTTGGTTTCTGCACCAAGTGCTTGGTAATATATTACGGACATGTTGCATTGCATCGCTTTATACTTTGTTTTGCTCCAACTGCATGCACAATGGCAACCGGTTTTGTTCAAGCAAAAAGCCAGTATTTCTAAAAACGTGGTTTTAGCACTAGTAAATGAGTTGAGTTTACAAGAAATTGTTCCTGCAAAGTTATAATATTTTGAAATACGTGCTTACTGCTGGCTTGTTTTACTATATATACAGTGGCGCTCCCGATAAATTTCCGTGCTTTCGGGAAAAGAGACGGTATATGTTAGGTAAGTGTTCGTGAAAAGATAACCGTGTGCAACAAACGAGAAACGTGTAAATGAAATACGCATGCGCATCATTAAACGAGAACCGTGAAACGAGAGTTTACTGCGCCTGCGCAGCGAGAAAAGAAACGATAACTGTGAAAAATCTGAATCGTTTCATTCAATAGAGACATTATCATCTATTACCATAGACGGTTTGTGTCAAGGTTGAATTTTTGTAACAAGTCAATAAAATCATCCAGCTTTCGATCTCGTGAATTAAGGAAATCTCAGCAAAACTTTGAATTCCCTCCAGTTCACTTAAAATGTGAACAATAGCTATCAAGGAAGCAAATTAACCACAGAAACGTAAAGAAAATACTTTTAACAATATAATCAAACGTTTTATTTTCTGAACATGTAATCCTTCAAGTTATTTTGTTTCATCGTTTACATGCATTGGTTTTATTCATTAGTTAATAAAAGACGTTCTAATATATTGTTGTCTGCATAATTATGTCAGTGATATATATTTCTCCGCTGATATCAAATTTGCATATGAATATGAACCACAGAATATACTATAAGGGTAAAGCATGATTGCTATATATAATTTAAGATAATTATATGATTTTAGGTGACTTTAAGGCACATTTAGCCGGTTGCTGTAGTATTTTGTATATATGTATTTTAATACTTATGCACTTGTCAAGTTAATAACTTACTTATTATCAGCGTCATAATTCCACAAATCAATTAATTAAAGCCTTAGAAAATAAGATTTAAATTTGTGAATTGCGTTTGCTGACAATTAAGGAGAAGTAGATTTTAATCAAGTGATCTGCTCACACATACTAAAAAGATGTTTTTCGCCAGTAACGTAAAATGTCACAGAGGGGTGGGGGCGTAAATTGAATTAACGGTGTTCAACGGATTCGAAAATAAATAATAGTATAATGTTCAAGCTTTCATAATGACATAAACTTGTCAATTATTTGTATTGTAAGACAGTTGTGCCTCACATGTTGATTCAAACAGTAGTTAACTATCTGTCATGGGCATGAAAAGGATTAAAGTCATAAAATTGTTAACGGATCCGAATGAGGTAATAAATCATTTAAAAAAGGCAGTGGTTAGGTAGCCGGTTCCGGCTACCTAGACCTTTAGTCTACGTAGCTGGTTCCGGCTACCTAGACTAAAGGTCTAGGTAGCCGGCTCTATATATACATATCGTATAGATCTATGACACATGTAAGTAAAGGTAGCCGGCTTAATAAACTGTATCTATAAAGGATTAGAAGGATCATTATATTAGTTAAATGAAATACATTTCTTGTGATTTATCATTTATTATTTGTGTTAAATACCCGTTCATTTTGCCGTATTTACGCACTCATATCATACCGGCGGACATTTTGTTATGTTAGAATGTACTCGATACATATTCGAGATACAGTGATTCAATCTTAAAAGAAAACAAAACATACAGTTAAGAAAATATAAAACAACATACAATGATGCGGCTCTACTGAACATAGCGGCGTTTGATCATTTCCTATGCCTTTTAATGTGAAAAATTTAAGTAATAATCTCTTTCGCACTTCTATGTGCGTCTTTAATTAATTATCTAATTACTTATTAATTTCTTCGCTGATTTGTCTATAAGTCAATGATCTTGATTGGTTCTAATTGTTTGTTTGAATATTTATTCTAAGGTAGCGTGATAAATGTGAAATGTAAAATTACATGTACATATCAAAGGACTAAATTCTTAAGGATCGGCGACAACTGAAGTCGTCTATCTTTTTTTTCAATTTATAACAAACTACAAAAAATAATTAAAAATTTTACGTTTAATTAATAAACATGCCATTTAAACACACCGACGACGGTAACGACACTTTGATCATTTGTTGATAACATAACATAATATCGGCCGATATGATACGAGTGCGTAAATACGGCGAAATAAACAGGTTTATCACAAATTTTTAGTAAATAATAAGTCACAAAAATGTAATTTATTTAACTTATATAATGATCCTTTATAACAAAGTTTATTAAAGCTGGCTACCTTGACTTCCGTGTTCACATGTGATATGTATAAATATAGAATCGGCTACGTAGACTAAAGGTCTAGGTAGCCGGAACCGGCTACCTAGCCACTGCCTTTAAAAAAAACTTGCGATTGCGAGAATGAAATTAATTTCGTATATGCTAAATGTTTTGTTTGTTTCTTTCTTTCTTTCTTTTTAAATGATGCATATAATTATTATGTAACAATGATTATAATATTCTTTAACAATCTGACTTAACAGGATTGAAGTTACACTTCAACCGAATTTGCATCCGTTCGTTTCATTTACCTTATACTTTCCTTAAATGTAAAATCGCAGTTTTCGATAAAACAAATAAAACATATTATACTTCTCAAAACAATGTCGTCGCCGCCACTGGATTCGTTTCCCAATCTCTCCCATAACACACATCTCCCCACCTTTTTATACGCTCTTTAACGTTAAATTTCTCGCTCCCCACCCCCGCTATGATATATGACTTTTGTATTTTTAAATGTAATTTTAATTAACGGTATTATTTAGAATAAGGATTTATTGCGGGAAATAGTTGGAACATCTCTAACTCAAACCCTATCTATGAAATCAATTCCAATTGTTTTGTTTTATTCATGTTTATTTGTTTACGCTGCGCTGCGTAGTTGTGGCTGTTTCCAGCCAAACTAATCAATCGTAGGCCCAGCGAATATGAATTTTGAGACCTGTTATCAAATACAGATCGATACCTGAATATGTTCCAGAATGTGATAGATGTATAATTTATTAAGAAAAGGGGGGGGGGGGCTTAATTTAAGGCCCATATGTTATTTTAGAACATGTCTGGGTATTGGTGGAGGTGTTTTAATTTGTTTTTGTAATGTTTTAATTTTACTGGCTGTAAATTTATCTAAATTGCCAAAAGTTATATAAAGTAGTAATAATTTCATATATTTTGTTTAATTAAATCATCTGACTTACACAAAAGCCACACAAGAAAAAGACTATGAACTAAGTCTATGCGCTACTACTTTATTCAATAACTTTAAAACCCTTTATATTAAAATATATTAAAACTGTAAAAAAAACACCTGTTGAAAAAACTTATATTTACATCCGATACACTTCCATACACAGGTTTATTTTTAGATTACACACCACACTTAAATATGTCATATCATAATTGTAATTGGTGATTATTAAATATAGCCCAAGACAACTTACCAATAACCTTAGTATGATGATGATGTTGTAGAATAATGTCTACTGGCAGATATCTGAATGGTTTATGATGGACGGTTTGACCGGCTGGAACGCTCCACAGGAAATCACCCTTTTCGGCTTCCGGTAGGGCTATCCTCACGTATGTCGGACCAGACCGGACAGGCACTACACTCCTCCCCGTCCTATAGAAGGAGGTAGTCTTAGACCATGGGAGTTAGCCATGGTCTCTTACTCTCAATAATGAGAGATTCCTGGGTAAAACCAGTACTAGTATTGCGGCTTTTCAGTCACAATACCACAACTACCGGTGACCATGAACATTTCATCCACAGTACACTGGGTTGAGCCCCTATGGCTTAACCGGACTCATCACCGTACATTGAGACTGGAGGGAGCTTCTCAATGTACAGTCTTTTTGCGTTATTACTTGCCAACTTGAGGAGGTCACCCCAAGATTGGCCTCTGGCCTCAGCTACCCTGGATGCAACCCATCCAATCATATAGGGATTGGACTTTTTACAGCGTGGCGGGCTGAAATAAGGAGCATCCGTTTCAAGGAGCAAACGGGAAGACTCTAGTTTCCGGAGCATGTCTAGGTAGTCATTGGACTTACAGATCATACTTGTGAACCCAACATAAGTGTTAGGGAACACCTCTAACCATTTTTGTAATATGTCCAAAGACCCTGTAAAGCAGTGAAGGTGAATCAGCTGCTCCTTACTGACTGAGGGATGACCCTGTAACAAGTAAAACATAGTTAACAGAGACTCATCTGAAAGGTTTGTCAAACTTCTGCAATGAATAACGAGCACATGCTCCGGTTGCAGCAAAGTCAAGACTTGCTCAACCTTGCGGAGCTGTTCAGCCCATTTTTCAGCAGGTTCAGTTCGATCAAGACCTATCTCCCCCAATCCTGCTACCTCCGGAAATTGGAGAACTTCCGCCAGCTTACTGAACCCTTTATCGGTAAGCGCCTTCCGGGGGTGGAGTCCCACGACCGGTACGACACCCTGTTCAGACCATGATTTAATACCCTCCTGTGTAGGGTAAGTCTCAGGGTCACAGAAAACCCCTACAACTCCCACGAGGTGAACCTCGTGAGACTCTAGCGGGTTCAGATTACTCATCTCTTTCAGAGATGGGTTAGTCATCCCCCACTCCCACATAGTCCTGTCAAGGTGACAATGACTATCAAAGGCTTCAGGCAACTTAGGGAGATTCTGTTGATCATCCTGGGACAGCTGAAATAAGTGTCCAAGTTTCTCAACCTGATGTCGCTCTAACATTGACATCAATGACAATAGAAAGCGCCAGTGTACCAAGGCCGTGACATCATTACCCTCTGGTCTTAATATCACGTCCCTAGCAACCGACACCCCCAAAGTCCTACCCAAATCAACCATTGCCTGCACAGTGGAGGCATCTGGCTGCTCAACCGAGGATAGTGGACTCAGCGATTCAATATAAACCAGTAAGTCACTGAGCTCCCGATGTGCTCCTAAAAGCCACCTGCAGCATAGCTTCAGGGCGCTTAACCTGCGTTGAGATATTTCATCTCCTGAAAGTGCCAGATTAAACACACCAGGCAAATGACAGAGAAGCGCATGTTTGCGACTAACACCTGCCCCACATCCTCCTACCGGACACCTAAGGCCATGCCCTGGTTGCCCTGTTTCTCCCAAAGACAGCTTTGGCCTCTTTGCAAGGGTTTCTCCACTCAGCGTATGCTGAACTGAACGGCCTTTAACATGGGACCCTTTCCCCGGACCAGCAGGCTGCTTCCCCTTACCCGGCACAGTAATGACAATCTGAGGCTTGTCTTGCCGAACAGAAGGTCTTTGTGCCCTCTCTGCCGGGCTTCTAGAAACAGGGCCTTGCGGAACATGCCCTGTCCCAGAAGCACTGTGCTGGGTCTTACTCTCGTCTCGCTCACGCGGACGAGGCTTAACCGGACTAACCGGTTTCCCACTGCCTGAGGGTTTTGTTGGGCTGTTTCCTCCCAACAACTTTTCGGCAGTTCCAGAAGAAACCGATTCTGACTCGCTGTCAGTCTCTCCCCCAACAAGCAATTGCTGCTCTGCCGGAGGGACCGACTCGAGATTCTCACCAGTCCGTTCAATAGCCGGATCTGTCCCTAATCGGATGTCCCTACTCTGTTCACGTGGGGAATCCTGCCACTTGGATTTACGAATGGGCCCCAAACGGCTCACATTCTGGGAAATCCACTCACGGGAGTGACACTGTAGAATGTCTAACTCCCTGGCCAGATCCCTTAACAAACTAAACTTATGCCTGTTTCTGGCTTCACGGACATGGTCCAACAGGATTTCAAACCTGTTCGGTCGCCTACTAGAGGTGATTTTTACGGCCAGCTCCTTTGGGTTCATCAGGTTGCCCATCTTGAGCACCTTCATTACCCTGCCCAGACCGTCCTTGTACTCTTCAGCCATGATTCTGAAAAAAGACCCAAAAAATGATCAATTTTGAGTCCTCACTCTTCTTAGACAGTCCGGACACTTATATTGATTTATGTCTAGTGCATCTGAAGCGGTTATGTTCACACAGGACCCATGGAACCACTCTTTACAGAAATCACACTGGATCATATATCTACCCTGCCATGGCTTTCGACATAAGCAGTAGACTCTGTCGTTGCCTTTAGCAGCAGTTATGTCACCTGGATTTTGCTCCCAGTGCTTAATCCACCGTGGCACTTCCCTGTCCTTACACTGTTTTAGTCTATCATGGTTTACTACCAAAACAGCATTTCTTAGTTTAACACGGAAGAGGAATGATGACAATTTGGATACTATCATCACAGGTCCCTTCCATGGTGGACAGAGCTTGCGGCATTTACCCTTCAATACCGCAGTATCAAGTAGGTAGACCCTATCACCTACCTCATAATTCCTCTCAAGTAAACGCAAGTCATAATTGCGCTTCATTCTTTTTGAGGAAGTTTTCATCATTTTGCGGGCTATATCATGTGCATCCCGCAACTTCTGGACCAATTCATCTGAGTAATCACTAGGGGACTGGCTTTTACCCAGATGCTGAGGAAACATTAGGTGAGCAGGCGCATTGACCTCCCGACCTAACATTAACTTATTGGCCGTAAACCCGGTCATACGGTTCACAGATGATCTCAACGCCCCAGCTATTTGCTGAAGGTGCAAATCCCACTGGTTTTGTGATTTGCCAATGAAACACCTAACCGCATCCATCAGAGTGCGATTATACCTTTCTACCTGACCGTTTGCAGAAGGTCTATACGGAGTAGTCCTTGCTTTGTGTATTTCAAGAACTTTACAGACCTCCGTAAACAGTTTCGATTCAAAGTTTCTGCCCTGATCAGAAAATATCTCAAAGGGCACTCCAAACCTAGTAAAGAAACCGTCCACAGCTGCCCGTGCAGTAATTTCTGCGGACTGGTTAGGGAGTGGTATACATTCCACCCATTTGGTGAACTGGTCCACCATCATAAGTACATACTCATTGCCCCTAGGAGTTTTAGGTAAGGGACCTAGGAAATCAATATGTACTCTTTCCATGGGCGAACCTGCCTGGTACTCAGTCAATCGGCACTTTCCTTGCCGATCGGCTTTCTTATTCTGATTACAGGTTTCACATTGCGACACGTATTGTCGAACGTCCCTGCCTAACCCATACCAGACAAATTTCTCCTTAACCCTCTCCTTAGTGCGTTTCACACCCTGATGCCCCGAAGATGGAAGTCTATGGTTGAGTGCTATAGCTTCCTCTTTCAGGCTTTCTGGTATAACAAGACGAATGTCATCTTGTTCTGAGTCATTCTGGTATAAAACACCATCTAACAGAAGAAATTGTTCTTTGTTTAACCAATTTGACTTAGCCCCTGGACTGGCACGAAACAGATCGGACGGATCCGGATCTATTCTCTCTCGTAACCAATTAAAAACAAACAGCAATTCCACATCCTGTTTCTGAGCATCTCTCAAATCTGCTACTGAGAACCCCCAACTACACAGCCTTGAATTATCCCTCAGAGTTCCTTGATCTGGTACCGGGGTCGAACTCTGAAGGCTAGACCCCTGACTCTGTATAGAGTCGGAGTTACCTGTCGCACCCGTAGGTACGGCAAGTCTTTTGTCCTTTCCAGGGGATTGGACCTTATACTGTGCACTTGGTTGCCTTGCTGTAGACACTGAACCTGATTGTCCAGAATCGACTTTATTACCGAGACCCTTACCTGTCTCAGTCTGATTTTTGGCACCCTTCCTCGTGGTTACCATATTTATGCTTGTAACTTCAGTTCCTGGGCTGTTCTCAGACACCTCCCAAGGAATGAGTTCTACAGCATCCCTGAGCATATCTACCACAATAGGGCTTACTCCCCCAGAGTGGTCTACATCCATGCCAGATAAAATTACTTCATCTGGTAGGCTACTCTCAGATATGCATTCTGAATCTGAGACTTCTATTGCAAGGGCTGGCTTGCCACTCTCACCTTCAGTCTTAGTGGTGGTTCAGTCTTGATACCCGTAGACAGTCGTTCCCATGCCTTTGTTGGTCCCAGGCTTCCCAGATGCTCCGTGATGGCCAACCACAGAGGTATTGTCTGGGTTACCTTTAATTACCAACGGCACGGCGTCGTCTACTTCTTCATAAAAGTTTTCCCAACTATCATGGGCCTTTTTACAATATTTACACCCGCCACAAGGCAACTGTTCCAGTCGTGTACCAGCATGATACTCTTTGCAATGCCTATCCTCAGCCGGCATTCTAGATAAAGCGTCGGCATTACCATGCTCACGACCTGCCCTGTGCTGCAGCACCATATTATACTGAGACAGCTCCTCTAGCCATCTCGCCAGTTGACCTTGAGACTCTCGGAACCCCATTAACCACCTTAAACTCGAGTGGTCAGTCCGTACAATAAACGGTCTGCCAAGTAAATAGTGTCTGAACTGCCTGGTAAATCTAACTACAGCAAGCAGCTCCTTTCTTGTGACACAATAATTTCTCTGCTCTTTTGTAAGAGCATAACTACCATATGCAATGACCTTTTCTTTGCCATCCTGGACCTGAAGTAATTCTGCTCCAATAAAATTATTACAGGCATCCATGTCCAGGATGAATTTATCAGTTTCGGTTGGCAAGGTCAACACAGGCGGCTGCGTCAGAGCTTTTTTTAAAGCTTCAAAAGCTCTAGCCTGCTCTTCCCGCCATACAAACTGACGTTGGCCTGTCACAGCATACAGAAGTTCAGCTAACTTCGAAAAGTTCTTAACGAAGCCTCTATGGTAGTTCGCTAAGCCCATAAACCGTTCCACATGCTTTGCACATGTTGGAACCGGCCATTGCTGGACCACTTCAATGTCAGTCTTAGACATAGCTAAGCTATTGCCACTGACATTCCTTCCCAAGAATTCTATATCTTTCTGAAAAAAGATACATTTCTTAGGCTTCAGTTTCAGCTTGTATGTGCGAAACCTCTGCAAGGCCTCTTTCAGATTAACCATATGGTCTCTGAAACTTTTACCAAGCACTACTATATCGTCCAGAAAGGCTAACACCGCTTTCCATGTTAGGCCTCTGAGGACTAAATTCATAATTCGGGCATATGTAGCTGGTGCTCCACATAGACCGAATCCCATTAGCACATGCTCAAAAAGACCGTATTTCGTTATGAAGGCAGTCTTTTTCCGGTCTTCTTCCCTGATGGGAACTTGCCAGTAGGCAGAGTTAGCATCAAGCTTCGAAAACCATACACTCCCGGACAGAGTGTCTAGACAGTCATCCACTAAGGGCAAAGGAAACACATCTTTCTGACATTTTTCATTTAAAGCTCTATATCCTCCTCCCCCACTTCAATAATTTCGGACACTGGATAAGCTCTCCCTATCTCAGATCCCTTTGAAATTAATTTATACCTATCAGTGGGGTTTACAACACAAACTACTGGATCAGTGAACCCTTCCCTGACCACCCTAGGCTTCCATACCTTAGACTGGTCTAATGGCTCAATGACATAATCAGTAAGTTCTGTGTCCATTTTACATTTTACATGGTGTACCGAATGAGGCGGAATAACCTTGCGTTTAGCCACAGTAACCCTGGACACTGAAGGAAAACCGTTTATGCTATCAACATCAAGAGTTATGTGCATGCCGTCAAAGATTATTATACCCCTACCCATGTCTAAAATCGATTGGCCTTTATCACAGAGAATGTCAAAACCTAACAACATTTGTTGTTCTATTGGGGCAACATATACATTCTCCTTATACCATTTCGATCCTATTTTCAAGCGGACGGGGCCAACAATGTAGCCGTGTAACCATAACTCCCTTCCAGCAGTCATAAGTTTAACCTCTTTGACCTTAGGGGGCTTATGCCGCAAGGAATTATAGACCTTGTCTGAAATAATTGTGACCTGGGCAGCAGTGTCCACAATTGCTTTTACCGGTTGATCACCCACTTGAATTCCCATGGAAAATTGAGAGGCCGACTTTACCTGGCATACAACAACATGCTCAAGATCAGATTCAACCTCCACCTTAACCTGGTTATTACAAGTGCTATTACAGTGGTCTTTCTGTTCTTCCGGAACAGGGAATTTATCTAGGGTCTGGGTGCCACTGCTTTGTCCGACCCTTTGTAGTTTAACCGATCCTGTTGATCGGTTTTTTTCTTTGGACAGTCCCGGCGGAAATGTCTCTCCTTGCCGCATCCATAACACCGAAAAGGCCCTTTCTTAGCTTTAGGCTTTGGCCTATCTCGGTTGTGCTTAACTGCCATGACTTTATCAAATGTTTGTTGCAACTGTTTAATTGTCTCCATGACAGTTCTATTATCCGGTGCTTCTCTAGCACTTCCGGATCCTTCACTCATAGCGTAAACCCTTTCTGGTTCACGCCGCTTGGGTTCGCGTTTCGGTTTATCGTATATGGCCGAATGTCCCTGTTGGTACTTTCGAACCATCTGTTTAGCCTGTTGGATACTAGGAGGATTAAGCATGAACACATTCTATCCAGCATCCTTATCCAATAGGCCCTGACAGAAACGATTTATGACCTGATTGGTCACAAATGAATCTGGCAGACTTTTAAATGCTTTCGCCGCAAGAGTCAAAAGCCGGTCTGCATAATCATCCAACAACTCACCATCTTTCTGGCAAGCTTGTTGAAATTGTGTTTGAGCTGCTGCCGGCAGCTCCTGTTCCCCAAAAACGCGCTTCTAGTTTACTACGTAAACTCTTATACGAGTTCACGTCCGCTCTATCATGTATTAATACATAATATTCAATAGCTTTGCCAGTAAGTGCCCAGCACAAGCCATCAAATTTTTCTATATCTGACCATCCGCAGGCCTCTGCATATCTGGTAAACTTTAAATCAAAAGTCCCCCAGCTGCCTTTACCGTCAAATGTCAGATGCTTTGGCAAGGAACTTACTGACTTCCTTTTCCTACTATAGTCAGCACTAACCTCTAACTTTGGCGATGGTTTAGTTGCTTTCGCATTACCATCACCCTCTTTAGGGGTGCTAGTTTCACCAAGGTCGAACTTTAATTTCGTTCTTGGTACCTCTGTTTTACTCCTGCCCGCCGGTGTTGCAGATACAAAGTCGGCCGGATTTTTCAACAATGGCTGAAATTTACTTTGAAATTCCTTTTGAGCCATTGCAGACATATAATTAGGTCTGGGGATGGCCCTTACTGGCGAAACCCCAGGTCTAGCATGAGCAGACCTTATACCTTCGGCCTTTATACGTGATGCTATACTAGGCTCCTTAGGACTCTTAGCCTGTTCATCACCTTCCACCTGTACCCACATTTTATTCCGGGTAAAATCAATTTTACCCAGCTCTAAGTCCGTAAATTTCTTACGCCAAATTACCGACAGCGTTTCTGGGGTTAAATTCCCAGTAGCCTCACGAACGGACAAAAGTGCCTTGGCAATTTTTTCATTTATGCCCGGTATTGTTTTTAATTGCTCAAGTGTCGCAAAATTAATTGGGACCACCTGTGCACTTACTTCTAAAGCAAAAGGCTTGCCTTTTGAATCTTCTTTCTGTGCCATCTTCGATAAAAATCAAAAGAATAACAACAAACAATATCTAGAAATAAATTTATTATTTCAATTCCAGACTAATCCAAAAAATATACCTTTTATGGATCCTGAAAAATTCACCAAAGGAAACTCAAATGCCGACTTCCTGGATTTCCGATGGCGCATGCGCAGACAGTTATCCGCGAGATTCGAATAATTATTTCAATTATTCGACTAAATACACTCAAAATAAAATTTTAAATGTATCTGACCAAGAACGTAATCGTCTAAAAACAATTACGCCCCCCCCCCCCCCCCCCCCTTGGTCCTTTATCTCACCCGAATTACAAAGTTTTTAGATCGGAAAAATGGCCGAATCTAAAAATCAAATTCTGCTAGGTAACGTTTTATTGGTCGACGAAATTGGGCTCTAAATCACCGCTGCCACCAATATTGTAATTGGTGATTATTCAATATAGCCCAAGACAACTTACCAATAACCTTAGTATGATGATGATGTTGTAGAATAATGTCTACTGGCAGATATCTGAATGTTATGATGGACGGTTTGACCGGCTGGAACGCTCCACAGGAAATCACCCTTTTCGGCTTCCGGTAGGGCTATCCTCACGTATTGGCATTTGAAAAAAGCATTGTGTCTACTATTATCCTAACCTTTAAATTCATGGGGGGAAGTGCATTCTTGGGGGAAACAGGTTTTACTGGTAAAATCCGGAACACTGGTTGGCAAACTGCCCGCCTTCTGACTAATTTACTGTTGAAAAATGGCTTAAACCCAAAAAAAAACAAACAAACTTTAAAATCCCAATGACATTCAGTAGGGGAGAATTTATAATCCTTCCTTTTTCTTCCCAAAAAATGATCATGGGAATTACACATTTTTAGTCTACGTTCATTAAATATAGAGATTTTGGGCTCGCCCATGGTTGGCTCCACTTTGGGTTGCGCCCCGATTTGGTTTTTTTTGTATGTAGCTTTCCAGAATACTTGTAGGAATGGATGAAACTTCACACACTTTTTCCTGTGTAAGACTTACCTGCAGGGGTTCCATACTCTATTTGTTTTTTTAAAAAATTTACCCCTTTTTCGACATAGATTTTTTTGGTTAAGGTTGTTTTTAAAACTGGACTAATCCTAATTGGATGGATTAAAGTTCACACTCTTTTTCACGTCAGATTGCGCCAAAGCGGCCCCTAACTTTTTTTGTTTTTTTTAAAAAAATTACCCCCTTTTTTTAACATGAAATTTTTGGGTTCATTTTTTGTAGTAAGTGGTATCCGTACCCCACTAAGGGGGAAAAGATTAAAACCACACACTTTTTCACTGTCATGAATACTGCTGTGAAAAGGGGTAAAAAAACTCAACTTTGCTTTTTACAAAATTTGCCCCTTTTTCAATTAAGATTTTTGGGTTTAAATTTCTTATATTAAGTGGTATTCAGCCCCCACTAATGGGATGGATTGAAATTTCACATTTGTCCACTTCATGCACTGATAAGCACTTTGCAGGTTCCTAACCCATTTTCTTTTTCAAATTATGCCCTTTTTTTTGACTTCCAATTCATTCGTTACAAGGCTGTTGAATTGTCAAGCGTTGCGGGCTCTGCAGCTCTTTTAAAACGCTTGAAGGTGGGACTTTTTTCGGGGAGAAATACATAGAAATTAAAGAAGAAATTACAAAAAAAATTAAAAAAATGTGAAAAATAATCAAATGGATTTCATAATGTCCTCTTTTTTAAATTTTGTTTAATTATCTACATTCAGTTATAGGTTTTATGTTTTTGGGGGGTATAAAGGAGTTGTTTTGTAGTCAGCAGTAAATTTGGTCTCCTTGCAAAAATTGGGGACAAACTAATTCAGGAGAAACTAGTACACATAATCCAGAATTGGGTGTGCATGACAAATCTTTATTTGGGTGAACAAAGGTAGATGCTCAGAGGCCCCAGTCCCCACAAAAAAATTGTAAATGAACTTTTTCTTTTTTAAAAAGGGGCCAAAATAATTTTCAAAAGTTAGATGTGAGGGCAAATTTTTTTTTGGGGGGGAAATGGGGTTCATTTTTATGAAAAATTTTTTTGGGGGGGCAGTTTTTAAAAGGGGATTCCAATTTTACTTTGCACCATGAAGTTTGTCCCCAGAATTTGAATATTTTTCTGTGAAGAAAAAGATGGGGGTCCGATGCCCCTATCTCCCCTCTGTAAAATTCTATGGAGCAAACAGCTTCTACTTTTTAAAGGGTTCCGGAAATTCATGCACTGGTCACCATGAATGTCTTTGTCTGTGATAATTAATTTATACCCCAAAAATAAAGTTTTGGGGGGGGTTTTTGGGTGGTTGTCGGTTGGTCTTTCGGTCCTTTGTTTTCTGGTTTTCCGGAGAAAAACCAGGAAAGGGGTTTAACCTATTAAAAAATTTTTTTTGGTAAAAGGGTTTGAAAAATCGAAAAAAAAGTAAGTTCGCTTTGGGGGCTCAGAGGAAAAGGTCAAGGTCACAGTGACTCGAAACAGTTAAACATTTCCCGGATGATAACTTGAGAGCACTTGGGTCTGGGTTTTATAATTTTTGTACCAGTATAACTATAAAATAAGGTAAAGTTTGACTTTGTGGTCAGTTGGTCAAAGGTCACAGGACCCTGACAGTAAAACGGTTTCCGGAATTTTAAAGAAGTTTGGGGCCTAGGATCTAATTTTTGGTACCGGGTAACTCATGAATAAGGCAGTTTGACTTTGAGGCCCCAGGGGTCAAAGGTAAGGTCCGGGCCAGAACAGTGAAAATTTTCCAGATGGTAACTTGGAATGTTTGGGTCTGGATCATATTTTTTTGAAAAAGATGTAACAGGAAAAGTACAGGTCGAGTTCGATTTAAAGGCAGTAGGTAAAGGGTTTAAGGTTCAAGCATAAAACATTAACATTTTCCGTTTAATAATTTAAACGGGGGTCTGGGATCATGAAAATTTGATAGGGAAGTGGAAAACCACAATGACCCCTTTAAATTATATCAGTGGGTCACAGTAAAGGTCACAGTAATGGAACATTTAAAAAGGGTTTTGGACAAACTTTAGAACATTTGGGAAAGGGATCATGAAACTTAATAGGGAATTTGGGTCTGACCGCAAAAGACCCCTTTGATTTTTAGTTCCAAAGGTAAAAGGGTCGAGTCCGGGGAACATTTAAATTTTTTGGGGAAAATAATTTGAGAATGTTTGGGGCCAAAGATTTGAAACTTCATGGGGGTTTATCATGACCAGCAGATGACCAATTTTTGGGTTTTGGGTCATGGGTTAAAAGGGTAACAAGTTCGCCTTGGATTTGGTTTTTGTTCTGTGACTAACATATTGTGGGGGTATAATGGTCATTTCCCTGTGATAACTTAGTTTTTTTGTTGGGGGGGGGGGGGGGGGGGGGGGGGGAATGGGGATGGAGGAAGTAGGAGCCTATTGGCTGCTCTTTTCTGTGAATTTTTGGTTAGGATTTGTCTTTAAAAAAAATTAGTATTGTAAATTTAAATGAATTAGTTTTTGTTTTTCCTTTTTTTGACTTTCCAAAAGTTTGCTCTCACCAGCCAACGAATCTTTTTCATTTGGAGAACAAAAGGTAAGTTTTCTTTTGGGAAAATTTTTTAAACCCTTTTTTTTCTGTTAAAAAAGTCATACGCAGGAAAACTTTTTAGAGTGAAAAATAAAACATAATGCAAAGTATAATCAAAGTTTAAAACCCCAAAATAGGCCTTGTTTTTGTCCATATTGTTGTTGGCCAAAAGGGTAGCCAAAACACTGCCCAAGGAAAAAACTAGGAAAATTTTAAATCTCCTGATTAATGGTAATTTATTTTAAACTTTCGAAAATTGGCGGTGACACCATTAGAAATTTTTGATTTTTTCGTTGTTTTCATGTTGAAAGAAAACTGTGTTTTTGATTAACATTTAAACAAGTAAAAAAAAGAATGGGTTGTAAGTTTACTGTATGTGTGATAATTTTTAGGTATAGCCAGACATTTCAGCTAACTGGGAACTTTCGGGATTTATTTTTTCTGTGTTATATTACCCTGAGTATATTACCATTTGAAGTATAGAAACTGCCTTAAATGTCATTTTGTAGGGTGCAGGCAACGAGAACCCCCCCAAAATTTTCACGTGTTGATACCAATCACATTTTTTTCCAAGCCTTTTTTTATTTTTGCAGTTTTCACATTCATCCATTTCCCCGCTGTGAATCATGTTATTATTGCACAAAAACCCACATCTAAATGTCTCTTTAAATAAGCCCATCCTTTCAATTAAACGAGTTTTTCTACTTCTCAATATTTATTTCCCTTGAAAATTGTCAGACTTTGGCAGGGAAATTGTTTGTACACAAATTATTATAAAAAACACCGAAAATGTTTTGTAATACACAACAATATTGTTAAGCTGAAATAGGGCATAATCTACAGAAAAAAGTTCACATCTTTCATCTACCTCTTACTTAGTTATTTACATGAACATTTACCCATTTTGTTAAATTTTTAAAACTAAAAGTAATGTTAATTTTATTAAAAAAAAAATGGCATCATTTAAAAAAATTTACACAAGTACTTCTCTGATTTTGGCCCCCTATTTTGAACCGTCAGATACTTTAATTTTGTATTGGCCCTGTATTCAAAAATTGGTCCTGCTTTTATAAAATTTGGCCCCAGTTTGCTTTGATTAGCCTACCGGGTTTTATTGTTTCCTAATTAAAACGTGTAAAAATTGTAAAGTTGAAAATAATGGCTTATCTCTCCCCCCAGATTTCATGTTATAAGTTGGGAGCTACTTGTGAAGCACATTTACTTGGAAAAAAACCAGGAACACTGGGGGTTAATTTCCCCCTAAAATAAAGAAAACTTTTCAAAATGGGGCAAAAATTAAAACAAACAAACGATTTTTTTTTCAAAAAATTTCTTTTTTTATGATCTGTTTTACAAAACATGGATATTGATCTTTGTAGTGGAGATAAACAAAGAAACCTTCTTTTGCTGCTGCTGGTTTGGTGAAAAGAAACGTAAAATACCCTTTTAGGCAAATGTGTGTTAAAATTTCATGAAATTTGTCTTAAGATGTTAATTTAAAGTCCAATTTTTAAGTCTTTTAGTTAAATTGTTCAAGATATTAAACTCAATTTTCCTTTCGAATCATTTAAAAGTTGACCATAAAAAAAAAAGGAGAAATGTGTCTTAATTTATTTACTTCCTCAATTTTTAAATTTTAAAATTCTTCAGTTTGAACAGGGGGAAAATCTCTATTTGGGAAAAAAATTCAGGCTTTTTACTGGGCCCAATGTAAAAGTTTTTCGCAAAAAGTAAAACCCTTTTGCTCATTTTTGGGAATCAAAAAACCTTGTTTTAGTCCCTTCACTAGTGACAAGGGGAGTTTTGTGATCACCCTTCGTCCCCGTTGGCGTCCCTCCTCAACAATTTCTTGCCACATATGGTTTCATTTATATTTTATTTTTTCCAAAATTTCAACAACTTTTTACCATAAGACTGGTTTCCTTTTTTGAACGGGGAATCCCATTATGGGTTTCAGATTATGGCCCCTGAAAGGGGCCAAATAGCTATTTTGCCTGCTACAATTGCATTATTTAGATTTTATTTTTTCCAAACTGGCACACAACTTGTTTAAACATAAGACTTGGTTCCTTTCTGGAAATGGCCCGTTCCATTGGGGTTTAAGAGTTTTGGCCCCCCGAAGGGCCAAAATTTGATATTTTGCCCTTTTCTACACAATAGCAGCTTCATTTATGATTTTTTTTTAAACCATAAAGCACACAGCTTGTATCACCTTAAGATCTTGGTTCCTTTCTTGAACTGGTGAGATTCCTTTATGGGTTCTAGAGTTATGGCCCCTGAAAGGGCCAAAATTAGCTATTTTGACCTTTCTGCACAATAGCAGCTTCTTTTATGATCTGAATTTAACCAAACTTGCACAAAACTTGTGTCACCATAAGATCTCAGTTTCCTTTATTGACCGGCTAGATCCCATAATGGGTTCCAGAGTTATGGCCCTGAAAGGGCAAATTAGCTATTTTGACCTTGTCTGCACATTAGCAGCTTCAGTTATATGATTTGTTTAACCAAACTTGCACACAACTTGTATCACCACAAGGTCTTGTTTCCTTTCTTTAACTGGCCAAACTGATTACCTCCCTGATTGTAATCAAAATGGATTTATATCAGTAAGTACTTATAGGACTTATTTGAAATTTCATAATTGTCATTAGTTGGACTGAGACAGTCAGGGTAGATAACTATGGACTGATTTTATGTCAAATTACCTCCTTTATTTCAAATTAAAATGGGTATATCTCCGTAACTAATGAAGATACTGATCTGAAATTTCATTTATGTCAACAGATTTATTTTGGCAGAGCCTTCTTTGTTCACTTACAATATTTTTTTTTTTTTAATACTTCCCTTTTACGTTACTATAAATAGCTTATTTTTGGTAACTTTTTATTATTGGCCGTAGGGAAAAAACGAGACCACTTTCCTGTGGTACAAACATGGATGGTACCTCCAATTTTTAGGTGCATTTTGACATATCTGTACCTTGTAAGAATTGTTTTTTCTTTTTGGTTAAATTTCTTCCCTTTGTTGTCCCTGTCCTTTGGACTTAAATATTTTTACTGAGGACTTCTTGTCCTAAAGTGCAATGATAACAGTTGAGCGATATAGGGCCATCATGGCCCTCTTGTTGTCGCTTGCTTCAAAAGTCCCTGTGCATTAGAAATACATGGTATCATTAGATGAAACATGCCATGCTTACTTAGTTATTTATCTAAATTTCCGTCATTCAAGCAGACTTAATAAAATTTTTATTTACATTTTTGTTTAGGACTTTCAAAGCTGCCTGAAAATGATACTTAATTCCCTATTGAAAAATTAGGTATATATTTAATATGCTTTGCAATCAAAATTATGGAGTGTCAGTCATGTGAAGTATAGGCATATTATACAAATGTGACAGCAGTGATATTCTTTAAATAAAACTAAATTTTTAGAAAGATGCAAGGGAATTATCTAGATGGGAAATAATTGTTTACATGTATTCTGATTGCCATAACTTTACTATATCAGTGTTTAGCTCACCTGTCACGTAGTGACAAGGTGAGCTTTCATGATCGCGCTTCATCCATCGTCCGTCCGTAGATCATCCGTTCACAGTTTCTTGTGAACACGATAAGAGACCACAGTTTGCAGTCAATTTTACTCAGACTTGCACACAACTTGTATTGGCATATTATTTTTTTTTTATTATTATTATATACCACATTTATATAGCACTCTTTTCATATAAAAATACGTTCAAAAGTGCTTTACATAAAAACATTTATATAATGTTCAATAAAAAATGGGAATTGAACTATTATAGAAGAAATTAAAATTACATTACGGTAATAAGATACCAAGCATTTTAAATTGGAAGGTAGGCAGATCAAAACATAAAACAAAATACATATCATAAAACATTAACTGACCTATCAAAGACACAGGTCAGAGCAGAATAGAACAGAAGATATCTTACATTTTGAACAGACAGAATTAAACGGTATGATGTCTGCGAAATGCATCACAGCATGCAAACCGTCCGGTATGATTGGGCCAATCCCTACCTAAACGGTCCGGAGAACATCCACGATACATCCCACAGAAAAAAAAACACCGCCAATATTATTCTGTCACACTGGAGTTCTTAATTAAAGTAATTAATTGGCCGGCAAAGTACCTTCATTATAAATCAGGTAATCAGTGAGATGTTAGTTGCCAAAGAATTGTATGAAATAATGCGTCTTTAGCGCTTTTTTGAAACTTTGCACGGTCTTGCACTCTCTTATGCCAGATGGGAGGGCATTCCATAACCTCGCAGCAGCTGTCTGAAAGCTCCTGTCACCAAATCGTATTGTTCGACATTTGGGCACCACTAGTTTTAATGCATTATTCTGCGATCTCAGATTTCTGGATGGTGTATATATTTCTAGCATGTTCGCTACATAAGCTGGTGATTGATCTTTGAGTGCCTTATATGTATGTGTTATAATTTTGTATTCTACCCTACATTGCACAGGAAGCCAATGGAGTTCACGCAGAACAGGCGTTATATGGTCGTATCTGGATGTTCTGGTTACGATTCTAGCTGCCGTGTTTTGGACATATTGCAGTTTGTTCATTGACCGTTTTGGAATTCCATATAGAAGAGAGTTGCAATAATCCAAACGTGATGTAACAAGAGAGTTGATTAGAGATTTGGTTGCGTTTGCGGTTATATATTGTCTGATGTGACTAATTTGCCGCAACTGTGCATAGGAATTTCTACACACACTATTCACATGTTGCTCCATCCTCATGTTCGAATCCAGGAAAGCACCGAGGTTCCTGACACTGCCTGATTGTTTGATTTCAGAGCCGTCCACTTTCACAGATATGTTAGAAACAGATTGTGTCTTGTGTTCAGATGAAAATATGATTAATTCTGTTTTTTCAGCATTGAGTTTCAACATGTTAGTATTCATCCAACTTACTATATCCTTTAAACAACTTTCAACGCGATGAATGGTCTCTTCAATAGACATTTTATTTATTGGTTTGAAGGATTGATATAACTGCGAATCGTCCGCATAGAAATGATTGTTCAGTCCGTGCTTTCTGCAGATAGCTCCGACTGGTTTTGTGTACATTGTGTAGTTCTTTGGCCCCAGGACAGACCCTTGGGGTACACTGTACTTCATTAGCACTGGTTGTGATAGCTCGCCATCTATGCATACGGTCTGGTAGCGGTCACTAAGGTATGACATCATCCATGCGAGTGGCTTGCCTGTAACACCAAAGTGACGTTCAAGGCGATGAATCAACTTCCGTGGTCAATAGTGTCAAATGCTGCAGAGAGATCAAGCATCACAAGAATAGTCACATTGTTCTTATCCAACGATTGAAGAATGTCATTTTGAACTTTTAATAGGGCGGTTTCGGTTGAGTGGAATTTTTTATAAGCAGATTGATTAACTTCATGAAGTTCGTTGTTCCTCAGATGATTTTCAATTCGAAACATTACCACTTTTTCTAAGATTTTGACAGAAACGGCAAGTTTGACACAGGTCTATAGTTTTTTAGGACATTAGAATCTAGGCTTGGCTTTTTTAGAAGAGGTCTTATTCGTGAATGTTTGAACGCTTTGGGCACATACGCAGCATCTAGAGATGCATTCATAATTGTTGTTATCACTGGTGTTAGTTCGTCAAGACATTCTTTTAATAACCATGTTGGATAGGATCTAGTTCGCATGATTTGTTCGCTGACTTTTTGATAATTGATTTCACTTCGTCTTTGAGGCTTGAGTAAACTCTACATAATTGACACCTGTGTATTCAGTTTCTATGTCATCTAAATCAGATACAGATTGTGTTTGCGATGCTATATCGTTTCTGATTGTTTCGATCTTTCCAATAAAGAAGTCACTGAAATCTTGTGCGAGATGCTGTGGAGATGATTGTGATGGTAAAATCACCTGATTTGTATCGCCAAGAAGATTTTGGTAATCTTTGATAAACTCTTATGATCACTGCCACATGAGTCAATTTTGCCTGTATAGTATTCAACACGAGCTTGTTTTAGCATCTTATTCACTTCAGCACACTGTGTTCGGTAAATTTGGTGATCGATTGTGAGCTTACTTTCACGCCATTTCCGTTCTAATTTTCGTTTCTGATGTTTTGCTTTGTGGAGTTGATCGGTATACCAAGGACATGAAGGTCTTAACACAATAGTCTTGGTAGTCAAAGGGGCGTGTTTGTCTACTATAGAAATTAACTGATTTGAATATTCCTCCACAAATTCATCGATATCAGTATCAGATGGAGTGCATTGTGTGTTAAAGAAATCTATTCTTCGTATGTCTTCTCGAAATGATCAATGTCGATCGAACGTAATTTCCTGTACGACACAGTTTTTCGTACTGGGGGTGGTTTGGAAGCTTTGGCGTCAAATATCACAGCAAAATGATCACGTGACATCTTTCCATTTGAATCAGAGAGTCCAGGATCTATGACCTCGATATTTGAAACCGTGACATCATTATCTCTGGTTATCACTACATCCAACTTATGCCCAGCTACATGAGTTGGTTCTTGTACATGTTGACGCATGCCACATGCATCTAGACTGCTTGTAAACTTTTTTGTGTCACTATTTTCCGGTAAATCAAGATGGAAGTTAAGGTCCCCTACAATGATGGTGGTCTTGTCAATTGTAGCATATTTAGCTAAGAAATTGGGCCATTCTTGCTCTAGGAAAATATTTGTGTTTAAACCGTTTTCTTTGGAAGGGGGTGGCCGGTATATAATGGCAAGCCGTAGGCCTATGGAGTGTCCGCCTGTAACTACATTGCAATCCATATACTCAAATTGGGAAAATTCGTTGTCTTTGCTTGATGTGACAATGTTCACTTGTATGGCTCTCTTGTGAATAATTGCTACGCCCCCGCCGCGCCTACCACTACGAGGGACATGTTTCATTTTGTAACAGTCGGGCACGAGTTCGCCGATGCACGCTTTGTCAACAGAGCTACCGAGCCATGTTTCAGTTATGGCACAAATGTCGAATTCATTTGTAAGGATGAAGTCACATATGGAGAGTGTTTTATTTTTCACTGATCGTGTATTGACGGAGCAAATTTTGATGTTTTCTGCCCCTGAACTAATGTACAGTTTTCAGGTTTTATCGTATCAAGTTGTTATTATTTACCCCCTTGTTAGTGTCCCATGCTCGTCTAATCTGGTTTTTCCCACCTCGAGTCCCTCTATATTGAATTAATCGAAACTCTTTCAATCTTTTGATAATCATGGGATTAGGTCTCTTTTGTGCACTTGGTAATTGTCCAATATTGTGGGAACTCTGATCTTTTATAAATAATCCTCGGTGACATTCGCTCACTGAAACACATTATTGCTGCAGGCTATGCTGATATATGAAAGTTTGGCAATTTAATTGCAATAATGATTTTTTTAAAAATCAAAATAACTTCAAAATCACAATTATGATTCACCTTAAATTTACAACACTCCAACCACGACTAGATGATATCCAATATATCCAATTTTCAGAATTCTGAACAAAGTATAAATGTCAGAAAACTATCAATATTTGAAAGCACTGAAAAATGCAGCCTACACCTGGCGCATAAAACTATTTTCAGTTCCTTTCGAGAACTGGCCAGATCCCATCATGGGTTCCAAAGTTATGGCCCCTTAAAGGGCCAAAATTTACTATTTTTGGCTTGTGGACACTATAGAGACCACATTTTGCAATCAACTTTGATCGAAATAGCACACAAGTTGTACAGGCATAATATCTCGGTTCCTTTCGAAAACTGGCCGGATCCCATCATGGGTTCCAGAGTTATTGCCCCTTAAAGGGCCAAAATTTGCTGTTTTTGGCTTGTGAATACGATAGAGACCACATTTTGCAATCAACTTTAATCAACTTGCACACAACTTGTATCGGCATATTATTTCGATTCCTTTCGAAAACTGGCCAGATCCAGTAATGGGTTCCAGAGTTATTGCCCCTTAAAGGGCCAAAATTTGCTGTTTTTGGCTTGTGAATACGATAGAGACCACATTTTGCAATCAACTTTAATCAAACTTGCACACAACTTGTATCAGCATATTATTTCGATTCCTTTCGAAAACTGGCCAGATTCCATCATGGGTTCCATAGTTATTGCCCTTAAAGGGCCAAAATTTGCTGTTTTTGGCTTGTGAACACGATAGAGACCACATTTTGCAATCAACTTTAATCAAACTTGCACACAAGTTGTATAGGCATAATATCTCGGTTCCTTTCGAAAACTGGCCAGATCCCTTCATGGGTTTCCAGAGTTATTGCCCCTTAAAGGGCCAAAATTTGCTGTTTTTGGCTTGTGAACACGATAGAGACCACATTTTGCAATCAAAATTTAATCAGACTTGCACACAACTTGTATTGGCATAATATCTCAGTTCCTTTTGAAAACAGGCCAGATCCATCGTGGGTTTTAGAGTTACGGCCCCTTAAAGGGCCAAAATTTGCTATTTTTGGCTGTGGACATGATAGAGACCACATTTTGCAATCAAGTTTATTCAAACTTGCACACAACTTGTATTGGCGTAATATCTCAGTTCCCGTCGAAAACAGGCCCGATCCATCATGGGTTCCAGAGTTATGGCCCCTTAAATGGCCAAAATTTGCTATTTGTTTTTGCAGCTATATAGAGACCTCTCTTATGGTTTGATTTGATACAAACTTGCAAAATATCTTCAAACAACATTAAGTCTTGGATTCATGATGAATCTGTCAGATCCAGTCGTAGGTTACGGCTCCTAATTGACCCATGAAAGAGCCAAACTTTGTTAATTTTTACCTTGTGAACACGATAGAAGTGACATTTACCACACTTACACACAACTTAAGTCACAATAAGATCTGAGTTCTTTTCGAAAACTGGCTAGATTCCATCATGTGTTCTGGAGGTTTCATTTATGCTTTGATTTAATACAGACTTGCACAGAGTGATTATCTTGATGATTTCTAGGCCTGGATTGAAACTTGGTCATGTCAGGTCAAAAACTAGGTCATCAGGTCAAATCAAAGGAAAAGCTTGTTAACAACCTGGAGGCCACATTTATGACCCTATCTTCATGAAACTTGGTCAGAATGTTTATTTTGATGATTTCTAGAAGAAATTCGAAACTGGGTCATATGGGGTCAAAAACTAGGACACCCAGTCAAATCGAAGGAAAAGCTTGTTAACTCTCTTGAGGCCACATTTATGACCCTATTTTCATGCAACTTGGTCAGAATGTTTATCTTGATGATTCCTAGGCTATTTTCGAAACTCGGTCTAATTGGGTAAAAAACTAGGTCACCCAATCAGATCAAAGGAAAAGCTTGTTAACACTCTTGTTCATTTGATGTGCATGAAACTTAGTCAGAATGTTTGTGTGCATGAAGTATCGCATGAATTTTTATCTCGGTTATGTAGGATCTTAAACTAGGTCACCAGGTCAAATAAAAGAATAAGCTTGTTTACACTCAAAAGGCCATGTTTTTGGTCTAATCTTGATGAAAATTGGTCAGAATATTTGTCTCCATGAAATCACTAGGTAAAACATGTTTACACTGTTATTGTGTGTTACTTAGTGACTTTTGGCCCTCTGGTTTAAGCATTTTTACTTTAAATACAAACTTGACCACATACTGATGATTCCTGTCAAGTTAAATAAAAATCTTGGTCTTTAAAGGATTTATAATCATAATTATGTTTATAAAATAATATTATGAATAAGTTATTAAGGTTTAGCATATCTTTATATGGCAATTTGTCAGTTTAAAATAATGACCCACTGAGAAAATGATATTTCTTGCTTTAAGGGTAAACTAGCGCCATCTTTGATATTATTACATCAAATTTGGTGTAATGATATCAAAGATGGCCCTTCCCATAATATTCCACCAGTGGTCATTCACAAAAAACATTAACAAATTGCGATGTCCAAAAAATTCTTTCAAAATTTGACACCAAAACTTCAAAAAGAACATTAAATTCAGATTAAATTTCTAATTTGGATATGTGCGGGGGGCGGGGGGCTATATAGGAGTCAGTTATGTCGCGTCCCGTTGCATCCCATCCCATCCCTAGATCTATATCTCAGTTCCCAGTTAGCAAAATATATGGGACCCATAAGGGCCCCTTATTGTTAGCTCACCTGTCACAAAGTCAGGTTCACAACTGGGTCACATACGGTCCAAAACTAGGTCAGTAAATAGAAAATCCTTGTGACCTCCCTAGAGGCCATATTTTTCATGGATCTTCATGGAAATTGGTCAGAATGATTACCTTGATGATATCTGAGATAAGTACGAAACTTGGTCATGTGCGGTCCAAAACTAGGTCAGTAGGTCTAAAAAAAGAAAATCCTTGTGACCTTCCTAGAGGCCATATTTTTCAATGGATCTTCATGAAAATTGGTCAGAATGTTCACCTTGATGATATCTAGGTCACGTTTGTAACTGGGTGACTGTGGTCAAAAACTAGGTCAGTAGGTCTAAAAATAGAGAAACCCATATGGTACCGGTATGGTACATCTGCCCAGATATAGCCCATATGGGCACCATATATGCTTGCGTGTTGGGTTATTAATAAATGTATTTAATTCGAATTTATAATAGATGTTCCACCTTATTACCCACATCATGTGACACAAGGTGCATAACTCTGACACCAATTTTTAGCTCAACTTTTTGCACTCGCCCCAGTGTCGTTGTTGGCGTTGCTGTTGGTTAAACTTTTTGATAAAGTGAAGTATCTCTGTAACTGTTAAAGCTATTGACTTGAAATTTAAAACAGTAATTTACTATCAAAGTCTTCACCAGGAGAAACAGTCCCCATAACTTTGATGGAGTTATGCCCCTTTTTGACTTAAAATTTTTTGTTAAAGTTTTTGATAAAGTCAAATACAGTACAGTCGCGATCCTACGAAAAGCCAAGGGACTGGCCGTTTTTTTTCGTAATATCGCATTTTCGTTCGAGCGCAGCATAGGAAATTTCGCTACACAGCACCTTGATATCTACACGTTGTAACATGTGATATTGAAACATGTTATTTTCGTATCAGAGTACATGTACATGTATACAAATTTTGCTTCCATGACTATTCATCGAAAGACATTTGGTCGAAAAGACATTAGACAGAAAGGACAATTAGTCAAGAGTACAATTGGTCTCATAGGACTTTATGTCGAATGAATATTTAACAGAATTTTCGTCGAATTTGGTCGAATTTAGTCGAATTTAACTTACCCACTTTGCCGATATGTTTACAGTTTTCAGTTTTCAACTCGATTAAAGTAGACTCAGCTTTAGGCATTTACTGATTGTTTAATTTGAGTAAATATCAATAATAATAATTTATTTTCGACCAAGTGTCGTGGCCTGTTAATTTTATCGACTAATTGTCACATTCTGCATAATGCCCATTAGGCATAATGTCTTTTCATCCATTTGTCTGTTCGACCAAACATGTTTCGACGAAATGTTGTGCACCCACAAATTTATATGTACATCTGGGTCTACTACAAATCTTATTCCAATCTGAAATGTAAAACGGGTTGTTTTGTTTTTCTTCACTTTTTATTCACTGTACATAAAACATATACAGGGTACATTGTTGCACGAGAACAAAAATAGCAATTGCCTATACCGATTCAGCTACCCTTCACTGAATTGTTTGGAATAATAAAACGACAATTTACAGACGATCAGGACATAAATATGTTTTATCTGTTTTATGTAGTGATTGTTTTAGACGTATAGATATCGAAACAAGTGTGACTGATATGCCATCCGATCTGATAGTTAAAGAAGAAAAAAATAAGCACTAACACAGCGTATGTGTTTCGAATTTAATTACTAAGTTTTCACACTTTAATTACCGTTTACGCCCAACTAATTGATCATGACACTTTCCACTCTAAAGCATTTTTCATGCCATTATTGGAAGGTGTGAAAACTTAGACGATACAGGTATTTGTAAAACCGCAACTAAAACGAGTTGAAAACAGGCTTTAAGGGCATAAAAATACATTTGTAGGAGTGCATTTTTCGTAAAACTGCATTTTCGTAAAACCGCAACTTTGTAAAATAGAAATAAGAAGGAAAGCAGCCGGGACCACAACACCTTTTCGTATTATACAGGTATTTTGATCAGTTGTGATTCGTAGCACCGCGAATGCACTGTATCTCTGTTACTATCAAAGCTATTGACTTGAAACTTCAAATAGTTATTTACTGTCAAAATCTATACAAGGAGAAACAATCCTCATATCTTTTTTTTTTTTAAATTTTGACAGAGCCCCTTTTTTAACTTTTTTGGTTAAAGTTTTATTAAGCTTTTACTGGCAGAGCCTTTATTCAGAGTCAAGCACTGAGAAAAGTCAAGCACGCTGTCTTACGGACAGCTCTTGTTCATGAATTATGTCCCCTTTTACTTAGAATTTAAGGTTTATTTTGATGCATTTTCACTTTATCTCAATTATTACTAAATGGATTTAATTCAGACTTAAAATAGATGTTCCAACTTATAACCCACATCATGTGACACAAGGTGCATAACTCTGGCACCAATTTCATGAATAATGCCCCCTTTTACATAGAATTTAAGGTTAATTCTGATGCATTGTTACTATATCTCAGTTATTATTGTATGGATTTGATTCGAACTTAAAATAGATGTTCCACCTTATCACCCACATCATGTGATACAAGGTGCATAACTCTGACACCAATTTTTAGCTCACATGTCACAAAATGACAGTGTGAGCTTTTGTGATCGCGCAGCGTCCGTCGTCCGTCCGTCCGTGCGTAAACTTTTGCTTGTGACCACTCTAGAGGTCACATTTTTCATGGGATCTTTATGAAAGTTGGTCAGAATGTTCATCTTGATGATATCTAGGTCAAGTTCGAAACTGGGTCACGTGCCATCAAAAACTAGGTCAGTAGGTCAAATAATAGAAAAACCTTGTGACCTCTCTAGAGGCCATACTTGTAAATGGATCTTCATTAAAGTTAGTCAGAATGTTCAACTTGATAATATCTAGGTCAAGTTCGAAACTGGGTCACGTGCCATCAAAAACTAGGTCAGAAGGTCAAATAATAGAAAAACCTTGTGACCTCTCTAGAGGCCATACTTGTAAATGGATCTTCATGAAAGTTAGTCAGAATGTTCAACTTGATAATATCTAGGTCAAGTTCGAAACTGGGTCACTTGCCATCAAAAACTAGGTCAGAAGGTCAAATAATAGAAAAACCTTGTGACCACTCTAGAGGCCATATTTTTCATGGGATCTGTATGAAAATGGTCAGAATGTTCATCTTGATGATATCTAGGTCAAGTTCGAAACTGGGTCACGTGCGGTCCAAAACTAGGTCATTAGGTCTAAAAATAGAAAAACCTTGTGACCTCCCTAGAGGCCATATTTTTCAATGGATCTTCATGAAAATTGATCAGAATGTTCATCTTGATGATATCTAGGCCATGTTCGAAAGTGGTTTACGTGCGGTCAAAAACTAGGTCAGTAGGTCTAAAAATAGAAAAACCTTGTGACCTCCCAAGAGGCCATATTTTTCAATGGATCTTCATGAAAATTGGTCAGAATGTTCATCTTGATGATATTTAGGCCGTGTTCGAAAGTGGATCACGTGCGGTCAAAAACTAGGTCAGTAGGTCTAAAAATAGAAAAACCTTGTGACCTCCCTAGAGGCCATATTTTTAAATGGATATTCATGAAAATTAGTCAGAATGTTCATCTTGATGATATCTAGGTCAAGTTCGAAACTGGGTCACGTGCCGTCAAAAACTAGGTCAGTAGGTCAAATAATAGAAAAACCTTGTGACCTCTCTAGAGGCCATATTTTTCATGAAAGTTGGTCTGAATGTTCACTTTGATGATATCTAGGTCAAGTTTGAAAGTGGGTCACATGCGTTCAAAAACTAGGTCATTAGGTCTAAAAATAGAAAAACCTTGTGACCTCTCTAGAGGCCTTATTTTTCAATGGATCTTCATGAAAATTAGTCAGAATGTTCACCTTGATGATATCTTGGTCAAGTTCGAAAGTGGATGACGTGTGGTCAAAAACTAGGTCATTAGGTCTAAAAATAGAAAAACCTTGTGACCTCTCTAGAGGCCATATTTGTCATGAGATCTTCATTAAAATTGGTCAGAATGTTCACCTTGATGATATCTAGGTCAAGTTCGAAACTGGGTCACGTGCCTTTAAAAACTAGGTCCTTAGGTCAATTAATAGAAAAACCTTGTGACCTCTCTAGAGGCTGTACTTTTCATGAGATCTTCATGAAAATTGGTGAGAATGTTTTCCTTGATGGTATCTAGGTCAGGTTCGAAACTGGGTCAAGTGCCTTCAAAAACTAGGTCATTAGGTCAGATAATAGAAAAACCTTGTGACCTCTCTAGAGGCCATATTTTTCAATGGATCTTCATGAAACTTGGTCAGAATTTTTATCTTGATATCTAGGTCAAGTTCAAAACTGGGTCACATGAGCTCAAATACTAGGTCACTATGTCAAATAATAGAAAAAAACGACGTCATACTCAGTTCAAAACTGGGTCATGTGGGGACAGGTGAGCGATTCAGGACCATCATGGTCCTCTTGTTCATGAATAATGCCCCCGTTTACTTAGAATTTAAGGTTAATTTTGATGCATTGTTACTATATCTCAGTTATTACGAAATACATTTGTTTCAAACTTGAAGTTTATTCTACATCATCACCCACATCATATGACACAAGGTGCATAACTCTTGCACCAATATTTCCTGAGTTATGCCCCCTGTTTGCTTAGAATTATACTTATATAGTGTTTTGATACATTTTATCTGTACCTCTCTTATTATTTGATATTTTTTAACACAGACTCAAGCTATTGTGCAATATTCATCCGCCATTAGAGTCATTAAATGCTCCAGTGACAGCTCTTGGCAGATTTAAATGTTTTTGGTACACAGGTGTAACATCATAGAATAGAGTAAAGTTCGACTCTGGCTACAAACCACCAATTTTATATTAATTATATTTAAAATTTGTCAAACTCATGGTTACCGGACAATAACTCATGAAAGGCTTGACAGATTTAGATAAAATACAGGTCATGTTTGATTTAAATTGCACCTTTTTGTGGCCATGTCTTTCTTATGGTTGCTATTCTTCTGTGACAAGACGGTATTGTGGGGGTATTCATCACTCCTGTGACAGTTCTAGTTTCACTAGACAGCAAATTACAGTTGAACATGGGTGGGTCTTTTTGGTTGTTCTATTCTGATGTTGAAAAGATCGATATCCCGACACTTAACTTTGTATTTCTGATAGTCACGGAAAGTAAACCATTTATTTTTGTAGCAAACTAACATAAACATGTAAATATAAGAAAGTAAAGTATAAGAACTAGTGGGATTTATGGATATGCAAGAAATCCCAGTTGGGTTTGCACAAAAAAAAATAGAACTTTATTCTTAAATAATTTCACAGAAATATCTGGTTGTCCCTCTAGCAAGATTGTCCAAGTATCCAGATTTGTAAAAAACGTGGCTGTCAGAGGGTGTAAAAAACGTAGCTGTCAGAGGGTGTAGTCACTGTTACATTTTTGAGCTATGAAACTCAGATGAACTATCTAGGGCCATCATGGTGGTCTCATTTTTAGCTCACCTGTCACAAAGTGACAAGGTGAGCTATTGTGACCGCTTGATGTCCGTCTTCAGTCGTCCGTCGTCCATCAACAGTTTCTAAAAAAATCTTCTTCTTGAAAACCACTGGGCAGAATTACACCAAACTTCACAGGAATACGTGCTAGTGATATGCACAACTAGGGTTGGTACTGATCACTTCTGTGAAGTTTTGCTGAAATCCAGTTAGCAGTTTGACCTGTGAAAGCCGGACAATTTTTTTCTACTTTTAGCTCTGGTGGCCATTTTGTGCAGCAAAGCGGAACATGCGGGCAAAATGCATAACTAGGCTTGCTACTGATCACTCCTGTGATGTTTCATCCAAATCCAGCCAGCAGTTAGACCTGCAAAATTCGGACATGATTTTTCTATTTTTAGCTCTGGCGGCCATTTTGTGAAGTGAAGCGGAACATGCCAGCGATATGTACAACTAGGTTTGTTACCGATTACTCCTGTGAAGTTTCATCGAAATCCAGCCAGCAGTTTGACCCGTGAAAGCTGGACAAGCTTAATGCGGACGGATGTTCCACCGAAATGAAGGAGGGGGCCATTTCTTTTGTTGTATAGGGGGCCCTTGCCCTATAATCTATCGTAAACGGATTGAAGCTATTGTTCTCTTTACAGTTAAATGGCCCTCTCTTTTAAGTTGCTCGGACAGACGGATGGACAGACAGACAGACGGCAAAGGCAAAACCAATATCTCTCCCATATATGGGGGAGACTTAATTCTTTTGTTGAATTTTAAGTTACACTGGTATAACTGATCCATACAAGTAATATGACTTTGATGGTAATGTGCATCTTGGTACTCCATTTTAGGCAAATACATCTGAACCAGCAGCTAGCATTTCTTGCATAAAACTGTTTTCCTCTACACTGAACAGGTATAGCGACAATTGTTTTCTGTAATTATTCATTCTTAAAATATACTCATGATGGTAAATTCATCACACAACTTCTTCAGTCCTTAAAAGGTACCATCTAGTATGTACATTATTACAATCATGAATTCTTCAAATCTAATTGAAAGAGGGTCATATATTCATAACCATTAAAATCTGAAACAGCCTTCTTTTTGTGCTACACAGCTCAAAACTAAGGCCACAGTAAGAGAATAACAAGAGTTACTTACCTTGATAAACTCCAGTTTGAGATATTCAGGCATGTCATGTGTTTTACAGACCCTGAATACAATGCCTATGATGTCTTCAGGGGAGTACCCGAGCCTCCAGAGGTAGGCCATGATCTTGTATGCCTCATCAATATTGCCCACCACACAATGTTGTAACATGTCCTTAATCAGCAATGGGTGGGGTTCATCACAGACCTGTTTGATTAATTAATAAATTAGTTATGCTGCTACATGAAACCATATACCTGAATATGTGAGACACTTATATCATGTAAATCTAATCACACTGTGTGTAAATCACACATTATTCCAATCAGTGTTTGTCATACTTCCACTAACTTCCTTTAACTATTTTGACAAAAATATACATAAAAGCATACATTTCTTCAAAATACAGAAAATATAACAAGAAAAAACATTTGAGGAAGACAGAGGAGAATGTTTCCTGGTGTAGTTTTTAAGCAAAATGTTGCAAAAAGTAGAGTATTTAAAACCATAGCAACAGTTAAGTCTCTTACTACATGTATAACAGACAGCCATTACAATATTTCATAAACAAAAGTTGAAACTTAAAAGAACTGAAAGTTTGGAAATGAGCAATACAGAACTTTGTTACCTTGAAAACATTTTCACTGCTGACATGCTCAAAGCCTTGGTATGTTGACTGCAGATTGTTCAATGCCTAAAAATATTAACATACAGGAACAACATTTAAATTTCAACATTTTACAAAAAACATGTTGCTCAATCAGCAACACTGATTAGCCACTGCAGTTTACCCCACTGGACATAACCCTCCTGATTCCAAAACAAGAATACTCTGTAATTCCTACAGAAGAAAACCCTGTGATTAAAATTCAAGTATACACTGTGACTCAAACAGAAGAATGCCAACAAAGTGAATAATTGTTCTAATATTGTAAATAATCATTCTAGTATTGTCTCAACAATGGTATATCTAAGTCTATCATATGCTAAACAACAGTTTTAATATTCAAGTGGCCTTATCTATGTCATACAACAACCTACTCTATACCTATGTGCAGAGACTTTTGTTTAATATTTAGCCTTTTGTTCTGGCACAGCTGAAGTAACTGTACACTGCTGTCACTGTCTTTAACCAAATACCAGGCATTAAGACTGCTATTTGGTGTTTCAGTCACTAAGCACCAACAGTATCTTGTTTACTATATTTGCAAAATTTAAGTCACACAAAGATTATGCCAAAAACTATGATGATAAAATTATCATTAACATGTTATTATAAAAGAAATGAAACATTTCATCAGTAAGTGTACTTAAAGTACTTTGCTTGCTAAAAGTTTCCTTAAAACAGAACAGTTATTACCCGATACCTGTGGAAGAAGTGTAATCTGAACTGATCATTCATTTATTAATAATTGTTTTTAATTTTCCTTACGGTAGTTCTGAACATTCAGATCGATTCTTTTCTTCAATGTTGTCTTTGATTAAACCTTGATTTTTCAAAACTTCAGAATGGCAGATAAAGTTTTTGCTGGACAAAATATTTCTTTTTAGATTTTATTTAAGTTTTCATAATGAGAGCTGCAGAAAAATTTTGATGACATCATTGTGAAGAAAAAGTTTTCTGAACAGATCTTAATGAATTTTTTCTCAGTTCAAGTCAAAATATTGTCTATTATATGGTGGAACAAGGCAGTCTGAAAGACAGCTAAATCCCCCGCCACTGCTATGGAAAGTGAAAAGGTAAACCTTTGATTTTAGCTATGACCTTGACCTTGAACTGACATGGCTGACTCATGAATTCTGCACAACGTCTTGATGAGGTGATCATTTGACCAAAGTTTCATGAAAATCCTTCAAGGGGTTTAGGAGATACAGAGCTGAAACCATTGACCTTCAGTTGTGACCTTTACCTTGAGTTGACATGGCTGACTCATGTGTTCTTGATGAGGTGATCATTTGACTCAAGTTTGATGAAAATCCTTCAAGGGGTTTAGGAGATACAGAGTGGACACAAAATGGAAGGCTCAAACCTTCGACCCTTAGTTGTGACCTTGACCTTGAGCTGGCATGGTTGACTCATAATATCTGCACATCGTTTTGATGAGGTAATCGTTTAACCCAAGTTTCATAAAATTCCTTCAAGGGGTTTAGGAGATATAGAGCGGACACGAAATGGAAGGCTCAAACCTTTGACCCTAAGTTGTGACCTTGACCTTGAGCCGGCATGACTGACTCATGGGTTCTACATATCGTCTAGATGAGGTGATCATTTGACCCAAGTTTGATAAAATTCCTTCAAGGGGTTTAGGAGATATAGAGTGGACAGAAAATGGCAGGCTCAAACCTTTGACCTTGAGCCGACAAGGCTGACCCATGGGTTCTGCACATCGTCTTGATGAGGTGATCATTTGACCCAAGTTTCATGAAAATCCTTCAAGGAATTTAGAAGATATAGAGCGGACACAAAATAGACGGCTCAAAACCTTTGACCCTAAGTTGTGACCTTGACCTTGAGCCGGCATGGCTGACTCATGGGTTCTGCACATCGTCTTGATGAGGTGATCATTTGACCAAAGTTTTATAAAATTCCTTCAAGGGGTTTACGAGATATAGAGCGGACACAAAATGGCAGGCTCAAACCTTTGACCTTGAGTTGTGACCTTGACCTTGAACCGACAAGGCTGACTCATGGGTTCTGCACATCGCCTTGATGAGGTGATCATTTGACCCAATTTCATGAAAATCCTTAATGGGGTTTAGGAGATATGGACCGACACGATTTTGTTACGGACTGAAGGATGCAGACCATTCCTATAATCCCTCCGCCATGGCGGGGGATTAATAAAATGTATAGGTCTGTGTGCTCATTTATGAATGTTTGCTCGGGACTAATTCCAGGTGAATCTGAAGGCACAAATTAGGCATATCATGTTAAACATTTTTGTTATCATTCTTTTATCTTTGGAAAGGAAGTAATACAAACACATGGGGTGACATTTTATACGTAGGATGATTTCCCTCATTCTATCCAGATAAATGATGTTACTCAATGACTTCCAGTTTCATAACGATATAGAACTACCTTAACTGCTAAATTTCTGCATGCAAAAGTTTACTTCTAGCAATTCTCTGAAGTGACACAAAAATATTCAACTGTACAGTACCTGTCTCATATCACCTTGTGCAGTGAAAACTATTGCCTCCAATCCATCATCCGTATAGCTCACTTTTTCTGCTTCACTCACTTCAAGTAAACGTTTCAACACCTGGGCATCTGATAACTTTGTGTAGCGTAACACAGCACATCGAGACTGTATTGGCTCTACAGAACAATGGTTTTTCAACTATACAATTGCAACACAACACAAATATTTGCCAGACAAACTACAGCACAGTGAGCACTGGGGGTCTAACCACAACATCCATTAACTTGATTAAGGCTTATATTCTTTTAGGTAAATGATCAAAGACAACATACCTAAGGTCATTCATACTATATTTCTAATTTGAATGGGGAAGTTGCCATACTTATGTGATACTATTAAACAACCCGAGAAAATATGTTTGGTAAACTAACATATATACCCATTAATATTCATGAGGTTCTAATTTTTGCTGATTTCACAGTTGTATCTGTCCACAGAATTCAACCACAACAAATACATAAGAGTTCAATTTGTTTATCAACAAAATCTGAAATCCAAAAATTCATGTCCACAAGAAATAGCCGTATTTCAAAAACCACAAAATTCTATGGCCATGAAATGAAATGATCTGATAGTAACTGAATATTGTATGAGATGTAGCTGGATGAATGTTAAACTACTAAGTCAGAACCATAGTGTATCCATTAACATTGGGCTAAAATCTGAACTTTATAAAAATAATCACAATCATACTGAGGTGGTCTTTAATCATTTTAAGTAATCTCTTTTACACATTTTTGCAATAACAAAAATAACAGGAATTTGTCATCTTAAAAGCAAGCTCAGCTTCTACCTTGTTCAACATCGAGTACTGTGTTGTCCGTTTTGTTTTGTTGAGTTTTAAGTCACATAGAGACACAGTTTAGGTAAAATGGCAACTTTCCAGCTTTCCTAGAAACACGTCTAGGCATTATTTCAAGCAATGAAATGGATAGAACCACCAACTTCCTGCAAGCCCAGCCCTTTTTTTGTAAATTTGGGGAAGGGTACCAGGTCCCTTTTGGAGGGGAAATTTACGTCGCGAAATCATTGTTTGGAGGAATATATTTGCTGAAAAGTTGTTAAAATCAGGACTGAAAATTAAAACTAATTTCATTTTTTTTTGCATGGGGAATTTTTGGCCAAGGTGGGGAAAAAAGTATACTTTTTAGATTGGGGAATGGGGCCGAATTTCGGCCCTAAAATCAGCATAAAAAAAGGCCTGAAGCCAGACAGATGGTTTCCTAACACAACAGCCCCACCAGGGTTCTAGCCCACAGAGGTGATTCAGAGACCTTAACCACTCAGTCACTGACTACCCAAATACTGTATTAAGTATTTCTTTGTAGTCTTGAAAAAAGTTCACTTACACGAGACAATCTGAGTTAATCAAGTAAATCACCTGTAAATAGTCACAGACATCAATATACTGAGATCCTTACCTATAATTTTATCAGAAGCATTACAAGCCAATGCAAATCTTGTAGTTTTTGAATATATCTCCATGGTTCTTCTGAGTGCCTGCTGAGCTCCGTCAGTCATACTATAAATAGCATAGAAATATGGAAGTATTAACACAGGTTTTACCTGAGGACTTGACAGATGAAAGTAATTGTAAATCAGCTATAACTGTTTGTAAGCACCAAGTCACTGAAAATCCTGAATGCAAAATACAGATATTCTAGTTGGGATATATACAGATATTCTAGTGTGGGGATATATACAGATATTCTAGTGGGGATATATACAGATATTCTAGTGTGGGGATATATATAAAGATATTCTAGTGGGGATATATCCCTTGCATTTAATTAAAAACATCAACTGAGAATTTGTAGGCTATGCAATTACAAGTCTACCAAGTCATGATGACCTTTGACTCGAAAGTACAAATTGAAATGTTTTTGAAAATACAACCAGCTGTTAGAAGTTATTTTTCATTCCCATAATTTTTATAAATACTTCTTTATCTATACCAATGAAAAGCTTTTTATTACTTTCCGGCAACACTTATATATCCTGCATTATTAAAAGTTGCTATAATACGACCAGGCAGATTATGGTATAGTTTATAAATTTCACTTAACTGAAACATTTGTGTATATCCCAAAATTATGAATTAGCCACAGTGAACAATACACCAGCAAGCTACACTATCTTTATTTCAAATCAATAAAGAACAATTCCAATGTTTATCTACAAACCAAATGTTGCCCATTTCAATTATTTACAACTGTCAAGCATCTGCAGCAAGGGAGTGATTAGAAATATAAACTAAAACATTTTAATTTTCCTCATCAGAGAGTTTTGCTAGCTCTGTAACACACCACATCCTAGCACACAAAGCAAAGTAAACAAACTGGACAAAATGACCTCCCATGTCTCTCTATGAAAATGCAATGAGCGTAATATACATGTATGGTATCAGGTTACTGTATTTAGGGTATGTCTAATGTGGTCAAGTTACTTCCTTTATATTTAAAACAGAATCTTTAATTGCTAACCTGTCTGCTTCATCTAAGATGATGATTTTATGTCTTCCTGCTGGTAATGTGACTTTTTTGTTGGGCAAACATTTTAATCTTGTTTCTAACTACATCGATACCTCTGAAAATTACATAAAATATATGACATATATTATATTTTACAGTCCATGTAGAAGCTCTAGAACTGTTGATAACAAGATTTATGATGCTAAATTCTGCATTCAATACTTACTGCAAACATTATGTCAGTAGATTTCAAATAGGGTTGTTTTTTCTCATAAGATTACTTCTACAAATGCATGATGCTTATCAAAATTTCCAATATGTACACAAATGTTGTACAGGGACAATATGTAATTACATGTGCATAAAATGATGTATATATTATTACATATTTATACAAGAGCTGTCCGTAAGACAGCCAAGCTCGACTATTCGAAATATTGTCCCAGAAGCAGGAAAATATTACCCAAAAAGGTTAAATATCAAAAGAGTTTTAAGTTCAAAAGGGGGAATAATTTTGACCAAAATGCATATCATTTTATGGACTTGCTTGCTATCACTAGTTTTTATACCCTGAATGCACATGTGGAATTTCATTCAATTCTCGCATTCGTTTTTTTTGAGATAGAAACTTGCATGTAAAACTTAACCAAATTTTTTCAAGTCCCAAGGGGGCAGAATTGCCCAAAATACTGCCAGAGTTATGGGACTTATCCATTGAGGTTAGTAACGATTCTAAAAAGATACAAAATAATTTTCAAATTCTATATTCCTTTTAGAAAGAGGCTGTATGTACTTGCACGCAAAACTTTAACCAGAAATTTGCTAAGTCCAAAAGGGGGCATAATTTGGCCAAAATTAAAGTCAGAGTTCTGGGACTTGCTACTATCATCCTAGTTTTATAACGCTCGAAGACCATGTGAAGTTTTCAATCATATCTGCATTAGTTTTTGAGATAGTACTTGCATGTAAAACTTTAAACACAATTTTTCTAAGTCCAAAGGGGGGCATAATTTTGCTCCAGAATACATGTCAGAGTTATGGGACTTGACCCAGATGGTTGGTAATTGACCTTCAAAGAAAAAATCATTTTCAAAGCTATAGACTTTAATTGATGGCTGTATTTGACTTGGCATGCACAACTTAACCAAGTGTGACGCCGCGCCAGGGTGATAAATAGCTCGACTATTCTCAAATAGTCGAGCTAAAAAATGACTGGAGTCCTCACTCACAGACTTGTTTATTTGGTTAACATAACACATCATACACAACTAAGTCATAGTGTGACTTCCTAGCTTTTGATGGTTGTCACACAGACCCTAGGTCTCCACTCCATGCATTATTGCAGGTTGTGGGCCACCTTGTAAGAACCACCCCATGCCCCCACCAGCCCTCAGTAAGCCAATTGGATAGCTTCCTAACAATCGCAGAATTCTTCTACAACTATTTTCAAACCACAGTGAAGGGGCAAGTGATCTAATTTAGCTAACCTTAAACTGGTGGCCAAGGAGGCCATATAAATTCTTCAAATAATTTTTAACAAGCACACTAAATAACCCAACCTAAATTACTAATTACACATCCAAACAAGATTTTGTCTGATGCAGGCAGCTCCGAGCTATTCGAAGAATTGATTGAAGAATGGGGTCAATAGTTCCACATATTCTTCAAACAAAGAAATAAATAGATTAGACAAACTAGAACTGTCACAAGAGTGACTCATAACCACCCCCCCATAACGTTCGTGTCACAGGAAAGAAGGCAACCTAAGAATCTTAAAAATCTTTGGAGTACTTTCATCTGGCTTTCCCACACTGTCCAAATTGACCTACTGGCCTTATTTTATATGTATATTTGTAAATGCAGGTATGCATCATCTTTTTGTAAATTTTTTTTGGAGTATTGAGTTTAAATGTCAGATTTTCAAACCCGCATGACATACCTCTAATGTTTTTCTTGTTTTTTCTGTATTTCATAACGTAATTTCCATTAGATTTCATTAATTCTGTTCAGTACTAAGAAAAGTTGATATTATAAACTTCAGTATTTTGTTTTTTAAATTTTTACCCCAACACCATATAATGGGCCTCAAATTGTCAATTTAATTCGCGCCAAATAGTTAGTTCCCCGGCTAATATCTGAATCCCGTGAAAAATGACCATAAAAGTCGGAGTCCACGGCTTAGCCGTGAATCCCATGAAATTTAGTATTTGGCGGGACATTATCCGTTAAATAGACTGGACTAGATATGCCCTTGCGCACCCCACCTTCCGACATTATAGAAATAGACGAATCTAGTCTGAATTATTTCTTGCTAGAAATTTACTCGAGATCGAGGTAAGAAATTTATTTGTTAGATTTTTTGTTGATTTTTGCATTAAACGATTTTTTATTTGGTAATTTTTTTGTTCATTCTACAGAATTCTGTAACATTTACTTTTCTCATATGATTTTTAGCTAGTTTTCGGTATGTCAGGATGATTTATGAAATTTTTCAGACTTTTGTATTATTTTCGAAAGAGGAATCTAAAAATGTTCCTTATATAAGATGTACAATTTGTAATTGTACTGAAAATTTTGTAACATGTATTTATAAAGTACTTTGTTGTCAAACACTTATGGTCAAACATTTTGGTTTAATTATGAAACGCCATTAGACTTCCTTACTACTCCTGCATTGTATTGTTATGTATAAGTATATGGGCAAGTCTAGTACGCTGTATATATTATTGTATATGCAATTGTGTGACAGTCTTTGCTACACATACACTTCCGTTTTTAAAGTGTTGGCATTAGATATTATATGGAGCCAACTATCATATAACGTTTTGATTTACATTGAATTTTTGTTATTTGTAGTTGTAAATAATAGCTGCTGCAGTTTATCATGTCCGTATCTATAATATTTCATCATAAACTTTTTCATATCTTTTTCATAACTTTAAACTGTATTCTTTTAAGTATCTTTGTATAAGATGCAATAATAAGTGACGATTTTTTTAATCATGTGACGTTTGAACTTTAGTCTCACATATGTTTTGTATAAGTAGCACGTATTATTTATGGGAGCCTACGGAGGTAGTTGACCCAAAGGACAGTTTTTATGCCGTGCACTTTTTTTGTGCGATGGTGCTTAACTCAAGTTATATATTTTTAGCTCTTCTGCCAGACGAATTTACCTGGTGAGTCAAAACCGTAAGTACAATGCCCGAGTTTCACTGTCTGTGCACTCGCCGGATGTGATATCCCAGCGCAAGCTTTCGTCCCATGGTTGTGGTAAAAAACAAAACCCCCTCAAACACCGCACAGACGATGATTTCTTGTTATACATCAACTCTGAAGTCAGCATCGAAGCTCGAGAGAGCTCAGGATGGGTACAATATCAAGCTACCACCATAGGGAGCATACGGAATCAACGTATTCACGGTTTAAAGAGACTACATTTTTGAGATATGTTTGTTGTGCTACTTAAAGTTTCACAATTACTTAAAGACCTTTGTCACGTCAGATTAGAATGGACTATAAGAACTTTTTGTATCTAGAGATACTGAACTTTCTTTTTTTTCTTTCTTATCATCATTTTTTTTTTTTCTTTTCATATCTATTCATTGGTAATAATCATCTTATGTACATAATTTGTACATAATTGTAAAGGGTTTTGATTTGTTTTGAGGGTTACCTGTCGTCGTACGGCTTTCCTGTCACAATTGTGTCAGAAGTGGGATTGGTCGACCAGACACAGAGCACAACATTTTAACACCCATTTAACTGGCAGCAATAATTTGTAAAGATTCCTCTTGTTTTGTTCTACTTGTGTACCATATAATAGTTGTAATTCATTTTTCAGAGTGACGTCTTACCTCAGACAAGACAAGACAGATCCATAGCTTCAGCTAACCAGCTTTTGTGGTCACAGACTGATAGACAGTTGCTTACGACACTTGGATTCTGGGGTGAGTTCGTTCCTTTATATTTTCTTTTGGGTTTATTTTGTGTCACTCTATGATTAAGCCACCATATATCTGTGCTGAGAGTGACCGCCCTTGACAAGGAGAGTTATCCTACTCACTCTTACTTGTGCGTCGCCCTACTTCTCCCAGTGATCCTATTTTGTATTAGTGTACTGTATACATACCAGATACAGTATTTTTATTTGTGTGTGTTAGCAAGCTTGTTTACTTGCATATACTTTTAACCTACTCTTATGTTTTAGTGCTACACAGTTGTGTTATACCTATACTTTATCTTAGGATAAAGCACTTTGGTTTATTTTGTTTTATTTGTTACACTAAAGTGTTAACACTAGTTACAGTTGATTGATATTTGATAAGGCTAGGGTATTGTTGCAGCCTACTGTCACTGTACTTTGTTGATTGTTGCCTATGCAACCTTGATTGACACATAGTACTGTTGCGCAACTTAGTGTATTATTATTTTAGTGAGGACGTTTTGTGTAGTATATACGTAGAGTATAGTATTTTGTTTTGGCTTCAGTGGTAACTGTAGAGACTTAGTGTAAACTAGTGTAGTCTAGTGTTCCCTCACGATTGTTTAATTAGTGTCTCAGATTGTTATAGTAGCTGTTGTACGTAGTGTTATATAGTGTTAACGTAGTGTACATTAACATGACTAGTGTAGTAGAGTTAACGAAGGTAGGAAAGGAGTTAGGTTATGAAGGAGAGGAGTTACGTAACTTTGTTAAGGAAGAGCAGGCTAGGGAACGTGAGAAAGACATAGTAATTAGAAGCAGAGAAAGATAGATTAGAGAATTAAGAGAGGGCAGAGAAAGATAGATTAGAGCAGGTTCAGAAGAAAAGATAGAATATGAAAACAAAGTAGTTTAGAAGCAGAGAGATTAGAGTAGAAGCAGAAGAAAGTAGAAGCATGAAGAAGTTGAGAGTTGCAGAAGAAAAGATAGAATTAAGACGTAGTAGCTTAGAGTGAGAAGGAAAAATAGAATAAGTTGAAACGTAAGTTAGAACTAGGATAAGTTAGAAATGGAAAAGGAGAAGTTAATGTTAGCTAGGAAGTTAGAAACAGAGAAGGAGGAAGCAGAAAGTAGGAAATTAGAAACAGAGCATAAGTTTAAGACAGACTTAGAAAAGATGAGTAAGAAAAAGGTAAAGGTTAAGATGTCTCCCTTTGATGAGAAAATTGATTCCATGGATGCGTACTTGAATGTGTACGAAACGTACGCTGTTGCGCAGGATTGGGATAAAGAGATATGGTCACTTAACTTACCGTTCCTTCTAAAGGGTACGGCAAGAGAGGTTTTTGATAGGCTTCCGTTGGAAGATAGGAAGGATTATGATAAACTGAAAGCCGCTTTGCTACGTCAGTTCGAACTCACTGACGATGGCTATAAGAAAAAGTTTAGAACTGAAAGGCCTCGGGATAATGAGACCTTTGTGATGTTTCTAGCCAGAATAAGTAGATATTTAGATGGTTGGCTTAGATTGAGTAAGGTAGAGAAAACGTACGAAGGATTATTAGATTTTATACTTAGGGACCAATTTTTAGATGTATGTAATAGAGAACTATACCAGAATTTGAGTAGTAAGAAGTTAGTTAAAGCTAAGGATGTAGCAGAAGATGCAGATTTGTTTGCAAAGACTCGTGGAGGTCCCAAGTATGTCGTGAATCGAACCAATAAGGACCGGAGCCATAAACCATATGAAATACCTCAGAGACAGTATCCTAGTAGTCGTAATGTAGGCACTAGTAATAGAGGTAGTAGCAATGTTGCTAATAGAGGTAGAGGTTATCAACCCTTTGGTGTACTGAAGTGTAATAAGTGTGGTCGAATAGGGCATAGCTCATATTACTGTAGGAGTGGAAAGTACGGCGGTAATAGTGCTAATGCAGCAGCAGAGTTAGAAGTAGAGCAGGAACAGGAAAGTAGTAAAGGGGAGAATAGAAATAGTAAGGAAAATAGAAATAGAGGTAGAGGCCGTGACCGATCTAGGAGTAGAGGTAGAGGAAGAAATAGAGATAGAGATAGGAGTAAGTCAAGTAGGTCAGAGAGTGGAAATAGTATTATAGAACTAAGTGATGTGAGGAGTTAGGTATGCTTAGTGTAAGTACATGTCCTACAAAACCCGGTACTTGTAATGGTAGGGATGTAATCGCTATGCGAGATACAGGTTGTACATGTGTGATAGTGAAACGGGACTTAGTAGAAGCAAGTCAGTTTTTAGAGAAAACCCGTAGATGTAAGTACATAGATGGGAGTGAACATAGGCTAGATGTAGCTAGAATAGATATTGATTGTCCGTATTTCAAGGGTACAGTAGAGGCGTTGGTTGTAGATAATCCTACCAATGATGTTATAATTGGTAATGTAGAGGGAGCTGTAGAACCTCAGTTTAGTAGTTTAGCGTCAGCAGTAGAAACTAGGGCGCAAGCCAAAGTTAAGAAGCAAGTAAAGCTTAAAGTTCCGTCTCAGATTTTAGATGTATCTAGAGAGGAATTCTTAGAAAAGCAACAGAAAGATAGCACTTTAGATTTGTGTAGAAAGAAGGCTGAGGAAGGTACGATTAAGCAGTGTAGAGGTAAAGGTTCAGTTAGGTTTGAGATTAGGAATAGATTGTTATATAGAGAGTATACCGCCCAGAATTTAGACAAAAGTAGACAGTTGATTGTACCTAAATGTCTTAGAGAAACTGTGATGAAAGTTGCACATGATTCGTTACTGTCAGGCCATTTAGGTATAAGGAAAACTAGTGATAGGGTATTAGGCGAATTTTACTGGCCAGGAGTAATGGCAGAGGTTAGGAGGTACTGTCAGTCATGTAGTATTTGTCAACGTACTATAGCTAAGGGTAGAGTAGTAAAGTGCCGTTAGGAACAATGCTTGATATGAACTCCGTGAAGAGAGTTGCTCGTCATATCCTTTGGTCCGATCGAACCTATGACTGATAGAAAAACAGGTACCATATTCTAGGCTACTATATAATATCTCATATAAATATCATACTATGATATCACAGCTAGGACATATAGCACTACCTATTATTCGTGAACTGATAAGACAGTGCTGTAGACATTAGTTTGTTGACTATGTATAAGTAGTTAGGGGGTGGCAAAGGGGAAAGGCGTAACACAGCTATGTGGATCGCAGTTTTTACGTACACAGAATAAGACTAAATACAGATCAGGGTATACTTAGTATGGTTGGCACGCACTCGATATATTCGGAGGTCGAGCACTGATACGAGTAAGATCCGATGAAAGTAGTGATGTTGTTGCGAGTAGAGTAAGAAAGGTGAGATATAGTTTTGTGTCCTATAAGACAAAATAATACCAGAAACGTACAAAGAGGGAAGATAATCACACGTGTTACGCGTAAATGTAAGCAGGAAGTAAAGATGAGCGGGTTGTTAGAAAATTTTATCAGATTTGTCTGACAGAGTATTTGCCTGGAATACTAACGGGGGGTTAAGTTGAAGCGATAGTCATGGTCACGACATCCGATACAAAAGATAAAGGGTTTCCTAGGCCTTTTCATTCGCAGCCAGTAGTGAAAGAGGAATAGTAAATGTTGGAGTTGGGGAGTACATCTAACCATCCAAGGCTCGCAGTTCCTCCCCGATCGTCCTCACTAAGGAAAAAAGCATACACACCATATAGGGCGTATAGAGGTTCGTCAGTCAACAACTGACGTTTTCGATGCGAACCGTATGCCAACATGCAGAGATTTTTCAAGCTATCTATATAGGGTTTTTTTTCTAAAACTAGACTTGAGCAAAGGTTACTGGCAGGTCCTTTGTCTGAGAAGGCAAAACCAGACTGGCCTTTTGAAACCCGAGGTTTCTTCCAGTTCCGTAAGATCCCTTGGAATTAGTTTACGCACGCAGCAACGTTATATGTCAGACTGATGCGGAGGTTTTGAAGGACTAGCACTCAATAGCTGGGTCATGCTGCTATCCTGTGTGGTGTATCAAAATAACACAGTGGTCGCAAACATGTAGTAGCCCGTTTCTGAGGATTGTATCCCACACATCATAAAGAGAGGCTAGGGTTGGAACACAAAGACCGCTAATTGTTTTAGGGTAGATATTTTCATAAAGTAGTGATGTATTAGGGAGGCACTGAAGTATAGATGTTCAGGCCACCCCATTGACCAACATGTGTGTTGGCCAACAAATAACATACGGCTATACAGGCCAAAGCCCGCAAACCCAGAAGGCAATACGTTCATTCTTAGTGTAGTCGGATTTACAGAAATTTATCCCCAATTTTGCCGCCATTGCAGTTCGCTCACAGATTGACGAAAGGTCAGCCAAATCTTGTAGAGTGGGTGCAGTCAAGAAAAGGCTTCCAGACTTTGAAGGCCTTAATGGGTCCGCCTATTTGAAGTTGCCAGATTTAGATCAGAATTTTATATTGAAGTATATGCTTCAGATTTAGTTAGGCTGCAGTATTGCTTCAGGAAAGTGGATGGAGAGAACTTCCTGTAGCGTAGGCTAGTAGAAAATGCTACCTAGGAGCAAAATACTTCATTGATAGAGAAGGAGTGTTTAGCGATATATGGGCAGAGCTAAGTTTCACCGGTATTTTTTCGGTAAGACTTTGTATTAGAGACAGATAATCATGCCGCTCACTTATTTGATAAAGCGAACTTAGCATTCGAGGCTGATGAGATGGCATTGTCCCGCATTGCAGCCATATGGATCCGTACACCCCTCCCCCCCCCCCCAAAAACCCCCCCCCCCCCCCCACCCCCCCCTCAAGAGCAATTCCTGTAGAGAATGTATGCGCAGATTATTTGAGGAGAGTTAGCAGGTGCTATATTATATGGGTACAGATATTGACAGTGTGTGTTTTCTTTTTGTGTTTGTGCTATTTCCGTATGTCATTTGCTTTGCAATTAAGAAATTTGATTTCTTTTTAAGGCGGGACTTGTGTCCCAAATGACATACGGGCTTATTTTAGCTGTAGTGGTAATGCAGGTATTGCATCATCTTTTTGTAAATTTTTGATTATGAGTAAAGTCAGATTTCACGACGCATGAAATACCGCTCCTTTTTTCTGATTTCACATACTTAAATTTCCCTGTAAATTCCTTAACTTCTGTTCAGTAATAAGAAATGTTGATATCTTATAACTTTCAGTAATTTTATGTTTTTTATCCCCCAACCACCGATAATGGGCCTCAAATTGTTCAATTTAAATCGCGCCAAAGTGTTTATATGTCCTCGGCTATATCGTGATCCCGTGAAATGACAATAGGCCGGAGCGCACGGCTTTAGCCTGCAATCATTAATTTAGTATTTGCGGGACCTTCTCCTTAATAGACTGACTGATATGCTTGCGCACACCATCATCACTTTATAGACGAATCTATGTTCTGAATTATTTTTCTTGCTATAAATTTATGCTCGATCGAGGTAAGCCAATTTATTTGTTAGATTTTTGTATGATTTTGCATTACGATTTTTATTTTGGTAAATTTTGTTCCTTCTACAGAATTTTAACATTTACTTTTCGGCATATGATTTTAGCTCGTTTTGGTATGTCCGGATGATTTATTAAATTTTTTCAGACTTTTGTAAATTATATCGAAATAAGAGGAATCTAAAATGTTTTCATTTTTAGATGTTAGGAGTTATTACTGAAATTTGGTATCGTGATACATTGTAATCACTGGTTTCAAAAACTTATTGTCAACATTTTGTTAATTATGGAACGCCATTACTGCATTGTATTGTTATGTATAAATTATATGGCAATGCTAGTCCCATGTAATATATTATTGTAATATTAAATTGGTGCACAGTCTATTTCATACACTACAATGTCCGTTGTAGGGTATGCATTAGTATTATATGGCTGCCACTATCAGTATAACGTTTTATTTACATTGAATTTGTTACAATTTGTAGTTGTAAATAATAGCTGGCACTTTTTTTTTTTTTTTTTTTTTTTTTTTTTTTTTTTTTTTTTTGTATAAATAATCATGTCCGTATCTATAAGTTTCACATAACTTTCATACTTTTTCATACTTTAAACTTTAGTCTTTTAAGTAATCAACTTGTAATAATGGAGTAATAAGTGACGTATTTTAATCATGTACTTCTGAACTAGTACCATATGGAGATTTTCTTTTGGTATAAGTCACGTATTATTTATGGGAGCCTACGGAGGTCTTGTACCCCACGGAGAGTTTTAATGCCCTGGCCTTTTTTGTTTTGGCTATGTGCTTTACCATATGTTATATATTTAGCTTCTCCTCACAGCGATGTTATTACCTGGTGATGTCATAACACTGTGAATACAATTCCCTAGTTTCACTTGTCTTCACTCGCTCTGGATGTGTATCCCAGCGAGAGCTTTCGTCCCATGGTTTTGCCGTAAACCGCAAGAACGATGAATTTTGTTTATCCTCTGAAGTCAGCTCAGGATGCAATCACCTCCACCATATGGAGCCAATACGGATCAGCGTAATTCACGGTTTCAAGGGACTGAATTAGAAGTCTATTTTTTGTTGTGCTACTTAAGTTTCACATTCCATTAAAGACCTGTGTCACGTCAGATTAATGGACTTAAGAACTTTTGAATCCTAGAGATACTGACTGTCTTTTTTTCTTTCTTATAATCAGTTTTTTTGTTCTTTCCTATCTATTCATTGTTAATAATCATCTATGTAAAATAATTTGTACATAGTGTAAGTGTGTTGATTGTTTTTGATGGTACTGTCGCCGGTACGGCTTTGTCCTGTCACAGACTGACGGAATACGACGGACACCGGTGATCACAAGCTCACTTTTAGCACGTTTGTGCTCAGGGAGCTAAAAAAGCCCAACATTTTGTTTGTGAATAAGCTCTCAGGTGCATACACATGGTGAAGTAAACAGTGTGGATAATAATATGCCTTGTACAACACTTACTGCTTCTAAAATTATATGAAGTGGTCATGGGTATCTTGAAATTAAGGGCATAATATTGATGACTTGCAACCCAAAGAAGAATGATACCATAAATCCATACACTCTGAAAAGAAAATGTTGTAAGCATAGTTTTAACATCAGTGGAACAAAGCTTCATATAGGAAATAATAACAGCTTTTAGATTACCCTTCAATCCGAGACAAAAATTAATGATTGCATACAATGTTCACATCTTAAAATAAACAATACTGGGGAATCATTATGTTTCGTGGGGACTAGTTTTTCGTGGAATTCTGTGGTGAGTCATCCAAAAATTTATATCCACGACAAGTAAATCCTCAATTCATTTTTAGTTCAAATTTATAATCCCGAAAATCCCACGAAATTGTTGGTTTTGACAAAACCACGAAATTTTATGCCCACAAAATTAAATGATTTTAACAGTATTTCTAAGCAGAAATATTGCTGCCTCAACCGTAACACAATTATGCAAAGTTCGCATGTCACCATATGTCCACATGAACAGTTTTGCTGAAACTTTTTTTCTTATTTTTTTTTTTGCAAAACTTGTTGATGCCTACTAGTATTTTGGTCTAGGCATGCACCTGACTAGAATCATTAACCTTTTTAAAGAACGTTTTGTATATAAATTGCTTTCTCACTTCAACAATTCAACCCCTATAAGGCCTTAAACCCAACAATGGTAAGTGCTGGTTAATAAAAAATTTTGTGGCTTTAATTCTGGCTTTGATTAAAATCATTTATATTCACAGGTTCATTATTTATGCATACAATGTGTCCATAAATCTCCTTAAAATTAATTGATTGGGTCTGAAATCCCAATATACAACATGTTATTTGCAAAACAGTGGTAACACAATACACAACATGTTATTGCACAACAGTGTAACACAATACCAACATTTTATTATTTGCACAACAGTGGTAACCTAGACCGAGAAATACTCTTTATGCAGACAGACTAACAACTTACTTTAAAAGGGTATAACACTTTTTTTGGGTACCAAAATTCACTGTAAAGATGAATCCTTCTGCAGCAACAAATAAAAACTGCATGAATTTAATGAGGTTTCCACTCCATGGTGCTCCCTGTAACACAAACAAGCAACAGACTAAGACAAAGCAACAAAAACCCCCTATACTTCTATAAAGTGGTAAAACTAATATAGATAAAATAATAAAACAATAAGTTATAAAACAAGAGCTGTCCGTAGGACAGCAACGCTCGACCTATTCAACAGCCTTGTCAATTGAATGAATACAAAAGTCGAAAAAGGGGCATAATTTTGTAAAAATACACAACAGGTTATGGAACCTGCAAAGTGCTTATAAGCTCATGACAGTGGACAAGTGTGTGAAGTTTTCAGTCCATTCCCATTAGTGGATACTGAGATATCAGCTTACATACAAAACTTATCCAAAAAACTGCTAAGTCAAAAAGAGCATAATTTATGAAAAATGCAAAGTAGAGTTATGAAACGTGCACAGTACATGTTAATCATGACAATGGACAAGTGTGTGAAGTTTTCAATCCATTCCCATTAGTGAATACTGAGATACCAGCTTACAAAACAAAAACTTAACCAAAAACTGCTAAGTCGAAAAGGGGCATAATTATAATAGAATGCAAAGTAGAGTTATGGACCTGCTTAGTGCATGTCGATCATGACAGTGAAAAAGTGTGTACATTTCAATCCTTTCCCCCATCAGTGAGTACCGAATACCAGCTACATACAAAACTTAAACAAAATTTTTCTAAGTCGAAAAAGTGGATTAATTTTGGTAAAAAGGAAATAGAGTTATGGAACCTGTGCAATGTAATCCAGTTTATCACAGTGAATAAGTGTGTGAAGTTTCAATACTTTCCACAAGTGGTTACTGAGATACCAGCTTACATACAAACACTTAACCAAATTGGGACGCCGACGCAGACACTGACGCATGGGCGATCCAATACTCACTATTCTATAGATATTTGAGCTAATAACAAGAGCTGTTTGGAAAACACACATACCCCAATGGTGGGGTTTTCCATTTCAGTCTCAAGTTGCTTTGACCTTGACCTTTGACATACTAATTTTCCCCAACCAAAAAGGGTCTACTTATCACAAAGAAAACCTATAAAGATTGTGGACTGTGTTCTTTAGTTACAGAACTGAAACGTTTTCAGTTTCCCAGTTTGATCTTGACCTTTACCTACTGATCCCCAAAATTAAAGGGTCATCTAATGACCACAGGCAATCATCCTAATGAAGTTTGACCTATGTAGCCCAAACAGTTCTTTAGTTTTTGAGTGGAAACCATTTTCAGTCCTGAGGTCACTGTGACCTTTGGGCCCTTTTATGTACTGACCCACAAAACATTAGGGGGCCCTCTACTGGAACACAGGCAATCATTCCATGAAGTTTGACCATTGTGAGACCAAACATCTCTAGTTATTAATCAGAAAACTATATAGTCCCATCGACCAACCCACAGTCTGACAATGAGCAGAACAATATACCCCCTCTTCCCTTTAAAGGGAGACATTATAACTGTACTTTTTTAACAAAACATTGCATACTGTGAAATCATAATATTTGTGGGGGACTAATTTTCGTGGATTTCATGGTTGAGTCAATCCACGAAATTTAATCCCAACGAACAAGTAAAACTCCCCATTCATTTTAAGTTCAAAAATTGAAATCCACGAATTCATGTCCCCAGGAAATTCCGTTTTGACCAAAACCAGGAAATTTTATGCCCACGAAATTAAATATTCCCCCAGTTTTATTGTGTAGTGCAGTACAGGCTAGAAGACATCCATGAACTATAATGAGGGATTAAGTAGATATAGAGTGAATGACTGTAATATGACAAATTAAAGTGACAAAGACTTAACAAGAGGGCCATGATGGGCCCCATATCGCTCACCTGTTTACCATTGCTCAAATGATATGATTTAAATTTCGAAGTAGGTCACTAGATCAATTCAAGGTCAAAGTTCATTTCGGCAGACAAAACTATGCATGTGCTTTCATACTGGGAGACGTAGCTTTAGAAATGTGAAAGTGGTACTAGGGAAAATCAATGTCAAATTTCAATTCAGAACACAAAATATGCAAGCATCCAAAGTTTAGGCCCGTAGCTTCAGAAATGTGAAAGTAGGTCACAGTCAACCAATATCAAAGTTTTTCGGTACACAAATCTACATGTGTCCAAATTTGAAGCCTTACTTGAGAAATGTAAAAAAGGGTCACTGGGCAAAACAATTAAAATTTTTTATTTCGAACAAAAAACAAATCATGGGCCAAATTTGAAGCCTTATTTAAACAAAGATCACGGGTATTTTGGGCGCCCCCAAATGTGCCTTTTTTTGAAAATTCCAAAATTTTTAAAAAGGCTTTTACTAGCCAAGGTCAAATTTCATTTCCGTACAAAACACTTGCAGGGCAAAATTCGAAACCTGTATTTGAGAAATGTAAAGTAGGTCACTGGGTCAAAATCAAGTCAAAATTATTTCGGAACAAGAACATCTTTGGGCCCAAAATCTGGGCCTGTACCTTCAATAAATGAAAGTAGGTCACTAGGTCAATGTAAAATTTGTTTGGGTACAAAAAATTTAGCATTGGTCCAAATTTGAAGGCTGTACTTGAAAAATTTGGAAATGGGCCAGGTCCAAAACAAGGTCAAATTTCTTTCAAAACACAAAACATCTGGGCCAATTTTTAAAGGGCTGACTTGAAAAAATGTGAAAGTGGGTCACTACAAAACAAGGCAAATTTTTTTTTGGGAACACAGAACTATGCATGGGCCAAATTTGAACCTGTACCTTCAAAAATTAAAAGTGGGGTCACTGGGTAAATTAAAGGTCAAATTTTTTTTCGTGCACAAAACTATGCAGTGCCCAAATTAAAGGGCTGTACACAAAAATGTGAAAGTAGTCACTAGTAAAAATCAGGTAAACCATGTCGGGTTCACTTCCACCAAAAACCATCAGGTGGTCCAAACTTGAATTTGTGGGTTTACTGACAATAAATTTTAAAGCTTTTCCCTATATAAACTATATAACCATGTGACCCCCGGGCGAGGCCAAATTGCCCTAGGGATGATTTGAACAAACTTGGTAAAACCACGGGAATGCTACTTTAAAAATCCCAAAGCTCAGGTTTTGTGGTTTGTACAAGAAGATTTTCAAATTTTTTTCCCAATAAGCAGTAAAAAATGTGACCCCCGGGCGGGCCAATTTGACCCTAGGGAAAAATTTGAACAATTTTAGAAAGACCACTAGATAATGTCGCATACAAAATACAACCCCTGGGCCCTGTGTTTTGAAAAAATATTTTTTAAAGTTTTTCCTATATAAGTCTATAAAAACCATGTACCCCCGGGGGGGGGCCAATTAGACCCCGGGGAAAAAATTTGAATCATTCGGTAGAGACCACAGATGAGCTTCATACCAAATATCAAAGCTCTAGTCGTGGTTTTGGGACGGGAAATTTTCAATTTTTTTCCCTAATAAACTTTTAAAATTATAAAAATAAAAAAAGGGCCCCAAACTCACTAAGAATTTTGAACCTCTTTTTCGGGGGGAACAAAAATGGGGTACCAAACATCATTCGACTAAGTTTGGTAAAAACCCCCGGGTAGTTCGGGGGAATCCTAACAAAATTTTAAAGGGAAGGGGGAAGGATGGACGTCGGACCACACGCAAAGTGTTTTGAATACCCACCACTGATAGGGGGGCAAAAAATGTGAAAGTGGGTCCTAGGTCAAAAACGGGGTAAAATTTTGTTTCATTAACAAACCATCATGTGGTCCAAATTTGAAGGGTAGCAAAAAAATGTAAGTAGGCACTGGTCAAGATCAAGGGTCAACTCATGAAAGGTTTTCATCTGCCATTTAAAACAATACATGGGTCCAAATTCGAATGCTGTGGTTATAACATAAAGTTTTCAATTTTTCCCTAAAAGCTATAAAACCCCGTACCCCCGGGGGGGGCCCTATTTGACCTAGGGGGAAAATTTAACAAACTTGGAGAGACCACAGATGATGCTAATTACAAAATAAACCCCCAAATCTTGGGTTTTCGCAAAAATTTTTCAAATTTTTTTCCCTATTAAGTCATTTAAATTTGAATAAAGAGATAATTTGACATAAAATCACCCATAGTTACTCCCTGATTGTCTCAGTCCACTAATGATAATAATAAATTTCAAATAAGTCCTAAAAGAACACTATATAAATCGTTTTTGGTTACAATCAGGGAGGTAATCAGACAAAAGATTTAATTTTTTCCCCTTTAAAAATCTTAGAACCATGTACCCCCGGGGGGGGACCATTTTTTTGACCCGGGGGAAAATTTGAACAAAGGGTAGGAACCACTAATATGCTACATTACAAATATAAAGCCCAAGTCGTTGTGGTTTCGACAAAAATTTTTAAAATTTTTCCCAATAAGTCTATTTTAATTTTTGAAAAAAAAGGGAGGAATTTGACATAAAATCATCCATAGTTATCAAACCCTGTTTGTCTCAGTCCAACTAATGATAATAATAAAATTTTAAATAATCCTAAAAAAATTTTTCTGATATAAACTTTTTTGGGTTACAATCAGGGAGTAATCAAAAAAACAACCTGCCCCACGATCTTTCTCACCATCGGGGTTCTCAAAATCCCAGACAACCTCGATTTTTTTCCATCATTTACTTGGTGGCAGGCCCCACTCGAATTTACTACGGGAGGGGTTTTCAGCCAATCTTTGTTCGCCATTTTTTGGGAACCCAAATTAAAACTTAAAAAAATATAAAACAAGATACTGCTTACGATAGATAAAGTGATTCCTATTGCAATAATAAAGATTTATCCCGTAATTGACTTTAAGAATTATCATAAAGAAAAAATAATATTGGGAAAAGGGCATGTTTTCCCCATAAATAAAGGACCGTCACGTTTTTTCAACGGACGTTTTTGTTTGGGTTCCTACGATTGTCGCAAACCCGATTGGCTGAAACGTTTTAACCTGTAATGTAACCAAACCAAAATACGGCAAAAAGTCCCAAGGGGTTCATCCGGGAACCACGGAACCTCGGTATCGAGAAGCCCAAACTTGGGATCTGACGATTCATAAAGGGAATCCAAGATTTATTGTTGCTGAAGATATTTTGGAATTTTTTAACAAAACAAACAAAATAAAGTCCTATATGGCCAAGCCAAAAAAAAAGCAAAATTTTTGGGCCTTTCAGGGGGCCATAACCGGAACCAATGATGACATCTGGGCCCTTTAAGAAAGGGAAACCCAAAATCTCATGGTGAATAGGGTTTGCTATTGGTTAACTTCAAATCAAAAAAGAAGCGCAAATTTGCAGTCAATCAAAATAGTCAATTTTGGCCCTTTCGGGGGCCCCAACTCTGGAAAACCATAAAGGGGTCGGCCCGTTCAAGAAAAAAAAACCGAGACTTATGTATACAAGTTGTTTGCAATTTGGTTAAAAAAAATCTAAATAACTACCATTGTGCAACAAGGCAAAATAGTAATTTTTGGGCCCCTTTTAGGGGCCATAACTCGAACCCATAAAGGGGTCTGGCCAGTTCAAGAAAAAAACCGAGAAAATCATGCCAAAACAAGTTGTGTACAATTTGACTAAATTGCTTGCAAATTGATCTCTATCTGCGACAAGAAAATTGGGGACAGACGGACGAAGGCGATCAGAAAGCCCCCTGTCACTAGTGACATTTACTAAAAACTCAAAATGAAGATGGTTTCCTGGTGACTGTGATTTTAAACTTACGTTACTAAACCTTTACATTTACCCCAAACCTTAAAATTTAAAAGGGGAGTTAAGAAATTTGGATTAAGGCATTCTCAAAATTTTCAAGAATGGACGATATTTATAGCCATATTTTTGCCTACAGACCTCAAAAATAACATCCAGATCCGTCACAGTGCATATCAAAATAGTGTCAAAAGGGAAAAGTATTTTAAGTGGGAAAATAAAAGCTAATAATGGACAGTAGACAAACAAACAGGCAGCCCGCACCACAACTTCCGGAAAGTTGTCGCTGACGGGCATACCGGGAAAAAATTTTTATCCCCTCTGCGTTTTTAACCGGGTGCGGGCCGACTGACCGGGATTTTTCAGACCCCGAAACTGCAACACCCGACAACAAATCAAAAGGCGTCCTTACATATTTCGGGGGGAGAACCGGAAAGAAACTTTTAAATTTAAAGCCCACCAAACGAAGGGAAAAGGGAAAAAAATGTATAAAACTAGAGATCTTTTTAAAAAGCCATGTCCCCCACAACTGCCCCTAGTAAAAGTCTAGTTTTTTTTAATGGGTTTTGAAAGGGATCCAATATATGGGCTGGATGAGTGACCCAATCATAATTCAAAGGGGCCTAAATCAAAAGGCTTGGGGGATTTGGCTATTTTTGAACTTGGGAAAAGGGCTTACCAAAAAACCCTTTTTTTCAAATTTAGTGAAGATCCGATTTTTAAATGTTTGGATTTTGAGAGCGACAGATAAAAAGGCAATTTTTTCGGGAAATTTAAGGGGCCTAACTCCAAAAGCCTAGACCGATTTTAAATAGTTATCAAACCTGGCGAGGTCTCATGGTCAAACACTTTTTTTCAAGTTTTGGGGAAGATCAGATGAGAATGTTTGAATTTGAGGCGGACAAGAGTAAAAAGGGCCCATTTTTGGGAAATTTAAGGCCATAAATCCAAGACACCTGGGCCGATTTGGGTAGTTTTTCGAACTTGGGCCCAGCTCTTATGGTCAAAAACATTTTTTCAATTTGGGGAAAATTGGGGAGAAAATTTTACTTAGAGTGCGACAAGCTTTTGGACAACACACACAGAGACGACACACATACCATACACAGACGGAGTAAACAAGTCCCCCACACCCCGTGGGTGGGGGACTAATAAGAGGGGTTTCCAAACATTTTAAAGAGAAATGACTAAAATGAACACACCTGGCTTTTAAATGAATTTGATGGAGAAAAACAACATATCTACACTACATTTTCTTCGTCCGGGAGTTTTTTTTCAGCCGCAATTTTTTTGGGGATTGCTGGACCAAAAAGTCCCCCATTTTTTCCAAATTTCCGAAATCGACCCTCATATTTAAATTCCGGGCTGACCACACATGACAGGACCAAAGTTGAACATAAAAGGGGCCCAAAAACAATCAATACGTTAATTTAATTTTAAATTTTTTTTGTGACAAAAAAATTCACAAAATTTACACACAAAGGGAAATTTCTCAAAGTAATAATTTTGCAAGTAACCTAGAAAAAAGGGTTGGAAATTGCCAGTGTTTTTCCCCTAAAATTCTGGCAAACCCCAAAAATTTAAAAGTGAAGGTTGTTTTAAGGTCAAAACACCTTAAACAACTGACAAATTTAAAAGCTTACAACAGACAAAAAGACAGACACATCTTCCTTTTGGGGGAATAAAAAAGCTAGCATTTTTCAAACTTACTTGAC